>NC_045683.1:20081412-20384442 GCF_003331165.1 Xiphophorus hellerii | reverse complement strand
TGATTTTCAATTGCTCAAGTTTGGTTGTGGTTTGTCAGATTCCAAGTTCTGCACTTTCTAGCAAATACCAGCAAAGCAACAACTGATCGACAACTGCCATATTTCACACAGACAATTCAGCAAGTATTGTCTGGCTTTTGTTTGGTTTTGTTTGGTTTTGATTTGTTGTGATTTTTGTCATAGAATACTTTTCTTCACCTACAAACAAAGATTCCTGGTTCAAGTAACAAAAATAACTTTACTCTTGCTTTTATGTGGTTTTAATTAAAAATTCAATTTTGATTTTTATTCACAAAAGACTTTTTCAAAGCACACAGATTTCAGCCAAATGTTTTGACTGCTTGGACACAAAAGACTTGCAGATTCTTTTTTTTGTTGTTTTTGATTCGTCTATTGCCACTCATACAAACTGCTCTTAAAGATCCCAAACAAGAAGTCATTCTCACAGTTATACAACAGAGAAATATGTTGTTAACATTACATATTATAACACCAGTTCCAGACTCAGAGTTACAGTACTGAAAATATTTGCTTACACAATTACAAAATATAAAAGCTACAAAGTTGTACGCAATTCATGTCTTTTTCATGTTAAATCGACCAGGTTTTTAGTCCTAAAAGTGAGTATGAAAATTCACAATGAATTCCCTTCAATATTTCTCTAAAGGTTGAATACAAAGCCTACAGCATTTGGATGTAGGCTTTTTATCTACATCCAGATACATGTATCTTTAGTTGTTAAAGATACATGTACGTATCTGGACGGATGGACAAGGGAGGAGGGGAGAAAATTAGCAATATGCACATTGTTGCCACAATTTATTTATTTTTCCCCCTTACTGTTATCCAGACCTGGGAAATACTTAAATGAAAGTCCAAACCTTTGCTGATGCATGAGAGAGAACTCAGCGCACATCCTGAAGTCCAGCACAAAAATACAAAATTATATTTCCGCCACAGTTTCTGCTGTCTGTTCTGCACGTTGCGAGGAGCTGCTGCTCCTGTGCTACTATCTCTTTAAATATCCATTCCAGTTCGTTGCCCCGGTAACCCGGAAGCTTCACGCGCTCCTTGCTGCTGTGCTACGAGTCCTTCCTGTTTCAGAAATTTGAAGGAAGCAGCAGCAACAGGACAGTCGCTGAGTAAATATGGTGCGTGAGTTCAACATAAAGTGTGCATGCATCTGCAGTGAGCAGCCCGGTGCTCTGTAAAGCTCCCTATGACGTTTGGTTTTAGTGGATGTGTAAATAAACAAGCGAATATGTCTTAGTGTATCTGTTCGCAGTTGTTCCATGTAGAGCAGCTGTTTTTTTTTTTTTTTTAAGTCTGCGAAACATCAAACAGATGTTGTTTATTGTGGACAAAGTCACGGGTCTGTCCTAGTGGGCGTGAAGAAATGTTTAAATCTTTGATCGGTTTTGAAAATAAGAACAACGTCGCGGAGTGTGCATAATTAACTTGGTTGCTGCACGTGTGGAAACTGCCTGAGTAGTCCTCACTAAACAATAGAAGTGTTTGTTTTCTTTATGTTTGGGCTAATTAATTAGAAATACATGTATACATGACAACAATAAGTGACCCAATTACTAATATGTATCAATAAGTACGACGGTGTCTAGCAGCTACAGATATACATGTAATATAAAAGCCAGCATAATTATTCTTTTCTTTTACTCTATATTTTCCCCTGACTCGTGGCAGGTTTCATCTCAGTGATCTGTATGAGGGACGGACCTATGCGCTCTCATCTTATTTCTGCTACATCAGCCTTGCACATACTGTGGATCACCATGGCCCAGGTCGCTGGTCAGGAGGACAGGGAGAAAACCACTGCGCTCAAAGGTGAATGCACAACTTGTGCTGAGGGTTTGGGTTGGATTGGAGTTGATAATATATAGTCGACTGTCACTATATAGTTTTAAATGTGTGTTAACTTATTTCTTAACTTGCCATGTTTCTTTGCTTATAGATTTGCTGTCAAGAATAGATTTAGATGAACTGATGAAGAAAGATGAACCTCCTTTCACCTTCCCTAAAACACTGGAGGAGTTTGAATATGCCTTCAATGAGAGTGAGTATATTTATTCACTGTGTAGAGCAGTACTACTACCTACTGCTTGCTGACAAGCAGTAGGTAGTAGTACCGGACCGACCCAAAGAGACTAAAGCAATAGGTTCAATTAGCTGGATGGTCTATTAAATAAAACTGGATGCAGAAACTTTAAATACCTTATACATCCACGGGAAGTAAGTAGATAATTATCAAATTATCTTGACAGTTATCTCATTAAAATCATTGTTTAAGCCAACATTAGAGAGTCATTTTACCAAGGACGCCATATAAAAGGACACTACTGGCAAAATGTTTAAATCTTTGGTCGGTTTTGAAAATAGGAAAAACTTTCAAAGCCCTAAACCTTTGTAAATAACATAAAATTACTCGCTGTCAAACTTTAGCAAGATATTCTTTAGATCGGGAGAGATTTAGCTTCCCTGAAACTTTGAAGTTTAAATGTATCTGAATAAGAATTTTTTTTTTTTTTTTTCCCCTCCAGGGGGTCTTTTTGTGGGCTCTAGTGTCCCTTATATGACAATGGGCTGACAGGAAACGGGGAAGGAGAGGGGGGAAGACATGCGGCAAATGTCGTCGGGTCCGGGAGTCGAACCCGCGACGGCCGCGTCGAGGACTCAAGGCCTCCAAATACGGGTCACGCTAACCACTACGCCACCACGGCACGCCCCTGAATAAGATTTTTATTCAAGTTATAGTCAGGCAGTTTCTGCAAAGCAATGCTACACTATGATGCATTTACTTCATTCAAGTTATCTCCCTTTAAGAATGTTTAAAAAATATTTTTAAATATATATTCAGGTGTCAGAGAAACTGTGTCCTAAGTATTTTTTAAATCATAATTTCATAATTAAATGTTTTTAGCATGTTTTACAATGTAGGATTAATAACTATTATGCTGAAAATTACTGTGAATTTGAGTACGGTGCATGTTATGCTGATGCACAAACGTTTCATTCAGGGCTCACAAAAGAATCACAAACACATCTAAAGATGTTTTTCAATCATTCAATCTTGAACGTTTTTCTGAATTTTTGGGGGAGGCTTTTATTTGCCAAGGCTAATGTTGGGAATATTTAGATGTTCCCATCAGCTAAATGGTGGGAATATAACCATAAACATTTAGTGCAATGGATACAAATATCTCAAAAGGAGAGTCAGTAAAAGAGGATACCTTGTACTTCTCATTGTAAAGTATTACAAAGCTTCCTCCACTTCCAGAGGCATGAACTTCACACATTTAAACTAACGAAGTTGAAGTGATGAGGTTGAACTCTGCAATGTTAGCTGATTACTTCCACGATCAAGCTGAGAAAATCAAATTTATAGTTGTTCACAAGATCATAACTAAGGGGACCCTTGTAAAATTAACATAGCATTTCAGAGCATTGACTGCATAGTGGCACTGTTGGTAGCACTGTGCCCTGATGTCAAATCCCAATCTAGGGTCTTTCTGTAGAGAGTTTGCATGTTCTCCCTGTACTTGAATGGGTTCTCTTCAGGTAACATTGCTTCCTTCCACAGTGCAAAAGCACTATTGTTCGGTCAGTTGAATACCCTACATTGCTCATAGATACGTGTGTGCATGTATGGTTGTATGTTCTTTGCTACAAAGCAGAATGTACAGTGGATCAGTTCTCCACCATTGACTGCTGGAGATAGGCAGTAGTCATTGGGTGTCATTGCCTATCCATGCAACCCTGCAAGGATAGGCGGTATAAACAGTCAGACAGCACGGTGGTAATGTGGTGGTCTGGGGCTGCTTTAGTTCTTTACCACCAGGACATCTTGCCTAGTTGATGAAACCATGTATTCTGCTCTCTACATGAAAATTTTGAAGGAAAACATACAACTGTCGTTTTGTGACCGTAAGCATCAGTGTTTTTAGTTTGTGCAATGGGATTCAGCAGCGGTCTTAAGGCTGGAATTTGAAGCACACGCTTAAGACCACTGCTGAATGGCTAAAAACATTAAAATGAAGAAAACATTTCAATGTGACAAAATATAGATAATTCTACAAATTTCTGCCACAGGGATGTAAAAGAGTTATTGCTAGTTACAACAAATCCTTGAAGGTAGTTGCTGCAGCCATGCTTGGCAGACCCAGTTATTGGTTTAGGGAGCAATTACTTTTTCAAGTTGGTTTGGTTGGGTTGGACAGCTGTTTTTGTCTGATGTTTGCATTCAGAGTAATAAATAGAAAGCTTAGAATAACTAAAATTGTGACAAACAAGCCTGGATGAGGACCCATATTTATTTTTCCCATGATGTGTAGTCAGAGGGATAGAAAGGAGGTGCAAACAAGAGTGGAATCTTGGGTGAAAATGTTTTTAAAATTTTTTTAACCCTCTTTGTCAGAGCTACCAGTAATTGTGGAGGGTGCTTTATATCATAGGAAATGGGTAAACTCACAGAACGCACCCAGGTTTAATCTACAAAGATAGTAGAATATGATAATCTACTTGCACTTGTTTAGGTTTAGATGATCTAACAATCTCTTGATGATTATTTTGGTTTGCAGTAAATAATCATAATAATAATCAAAGCAGGGATTCAGGAGAAGTTGGGAGACGGATGTGTTACTGATAGATTTTTGGCTCTTAATATTCCTCTACAGTCTCTTGCCCTGTCTCTCTTATCTCTACTTTTCTCTGTCAGTGTCTGGCTGGCTGAGTGGGGGACATGTTGTGTACTCTACGGCCCGTCAGTAACCTACTCAGCCTTGCCCTCTGTCTGACGGAGAATTTGCATAACCTTGCTGCGCCTAAGAACAGACTCAGCACCTGAAATTATGCAACACCCACAAGCTGCTCTTCCCACCCTCAAGTCCTAGCTCAGTCTACCATGGAGGCGGAAAAAACACAGACTCTTCTACCTTCGTCTTCCTGCAAATTCTCATTCCTATCATTTCCCCCTTTTATTTATCTACTTCTGCAACATCTCACCAAAAATTTCAACCTGAAACACAAGGTAGCACCTCACACTGGAGCTTTTTAAATCTTTATGTCTTGTCAATATCTCTTTTAGGCCTGTTTTCGAAGGATACCATTTCTATTAAAGCCATAGTGGCCCTCTGGCAAAATCTCCAGTATGTCGACTAAGTCACTTTGGCCTGAAGGGTTTTTATTTTATTTTAATATAACTGAACTCATGCTATCGTAGCCTGAGACAAGTGGAACAAAAATGTTAATTTCACCATGTAATGATATGAATACAGAAGAGGCTGTGTACAATAGTTTGCAGGTATCTTAATCACTGAAGATGATGGCTTCATCTCGCCAGCCCTCCGGTTTTCCATTACTGGAAATCCAAGGTTATGTACACCTAATTAAGCGGCCAAATTGAGAACAGAATGCTAATTATGACAGAAAAGGAGGAGAAAAGTTGAGAAAATGTTATTCCTTTGAGAGATTGTGTTGGGGGAGATAGGGAGATGGAGGGTGTGGTGGGGGGGAGCTGATCACCCCTCAGCCTGTAGACACGAACACACACACACATCTCACACCCCCTCTCCTTTCTCCTCTCGTATAGAGGTACATCCACATCCGACGATCTCCTTCTCTCTCTCTCACACACGCACACCCCCACGCACCCCCACCATCCCTACAGTGGGATTTCATTATAGCTCTTGTCTTACCCCCCTCTTCTTAGGCTGTAGTGTTTAGATACTCACCCCGTCCGTGAATGCATAATTTATTTTCTTCAAGGTACTATTTGTGCACACACTGCTTTATACTAAGTTCTCACTTGTCTCCTGCTTTACCTCTCAGGCATAAATGTATTTCTAAATACACCATACCAGGCGTAGATTCAGGATTACATGTTATCTAACAACTAACAACTATGAAAGTACTGTGATACACAGTAAGTGAGTAGTGTAAGATTTATCACGTTGATAGAGGTGTAAAATGGGGGCAATTTAGAAGGAAATAAAAAAAAATCTTCATGCATTCCTTTATCCTGCAAAGATATTATATTTATATGCTCACATTGTGCAATAATTGAGAAAGTATGAGGCCCCTCTGGCTATTTGGGTTAAGTATGTGTACTTTTTGTCATTTAGCTCTCACAAACTTTGCAGTCATAAAGGTCAAAATTAAATTTAACACCGTTTAGTGTTTTATTGTGTTGTAGTGTCAACTGCAGGATCGATGGGCTCATTGCTAAGGTATGGGCTCTGCAGTTGCAGAAGGGTAATTATTTAAAAAAACTAGCGCCACCTCTGAACAGCATTTTCTTCTTTTATGAGTTTTTATATGAGTAAAACCTTTAATGCTTTTAAAACTCCTCTTGCTTCTCTGAATTAAAATAAAGCATTTTAGTTATGTTCCAAAGACCTTTGCGTTTTGGCTGAATTGTAATAATTTCCAGATGTGGACAAAGTCATAGTTCTAATTGTATGCCCACACCTGGACCCCTCTGTCTGTAGCAGTGTGGCTATAGGTTGCATCGCTAGTGCCTCTTGCTGTCAAAACCCAGAAATGAACTGTTGGGTCACCCATTGTTATGGTTAGTGCACCCAACAGTTCCTTAACTACGCTGACATACACTAAGCATAGTGTACAGTCACACTATCCTAGCATATTGTGTGTTACCATCACACACACAATATGCTAGCATTTACATACAATACTAGCATTTTGTGTCTAAATATTGCTTATTTACACACAATATGCTAGTATTTGAGGCACTTCTGTTTAAAATGCTATCAGCCAAACTGCTGCTTGATCTCAAAATAAAGTAAGGTTTGATGGACAAGGTTATAGAGAAAGAGAAATCAGAAAAAGATGTTGTTCAAACTTTGCAGTAACAATAACATCTCACTATTAATATATTTCAAGCTTTAGAACTATTTTAATTTGAGCAGGAAAATGAAGGAACTTAAAGCTGATCACTTTGCAAGAATTTTAATTCCATGTGTGACAGGCCACTTTTAGCGAGGTCTGCGTATGTGTAAATCAGTCAAGATGCATGTTAATACCAGATCATGACAGGATCCAGGTAAAAGAGACATTTTTGTTGAATTTTGAAGAATAGCAGCTTTCTAGTGTTGTTTAGCCAAGTAATAGGATTTGGATGAGTTGACTTGGGAGTTGAAGACTGTCTGAATAAGTCTTCTTAGTAGAATGGTAATAACAGAAAAAGTGCAACAAGCCCTAGAAAAATGATTGTCCCACAATTTTAAGGATTTGTTTTCTTTGTAGTTGCTTGTTATCCTTACTAATCATGTTGTGTCTCTCACAGATGGCCAGCTCCGTCACATACAAACAGGTGAACCCTTTGTGTTTAATGCCAGAGAGGATCTGCACCGCTGGAACCAAAAGCGTTATGAAGCTCTTGGAGAGGTAATACGGGTTTTCTACTGGCATTACAACGTTTTTATGCATACATAATATTTATTTTTTTCTTTTCATGCTGCAGCTAGCTTGCTTGTCTTTAAGTTGGAAAAAACTCTGGAACAGAATCCAAGGAGGAGATCTTTTGAGTTTTTGAAAAGCTTTTAACAGATATTTGAATATTTAGAATCACAAAATGTGTAGTTTCTAATAGGGGTGGGTCAAAGGGAATAATGAATACCACATTGATATTTGACAGTTTTGAATACCAAGCCCACACAGAAAAAGATATAGCAGAACATGTTGGCCAAATAATTCTTATCACCAGAGTTTTAGATCTTTTTTCTTTAAGTTTGCCAACTTAATACATAGACAATACATAACACCAATTAAGACTTGAGGTAAACCTGGACTTAGATTTTGTTAACCAACTTAAAATCTGTTTTAATTTAAAAGGTGAATCAATGCACATTAATAACTTTCACTTTTGTTCACTTTTGATCGGCTACTTCTAAAAGCTAGTTTATGAAGCTAAAGGAAATGGAGGGAAAACAGAAAAACAAATGTATCAATGTAAATGTAGCAAAATAACATATTTGTATAGATATTTGATCCTGCAATGCATTTGTTCTAAAAGATCTTTAATATGTGTTAAAGATCTTTTAACACGTTAAAAGTTCTTGTAGATTTCTCCATATTTTCATATTGTGACATTGTCCACCCGTCTGTGATAAGACTGAAAAAAGTCATCCTTTGTTTTGTTTTTTTCTATGCAGATGAAACATATGTTCTGTTAGTGTGGTAAATTTCTTCTGCTTTAATAATCTTGAAACATCTGTTCTGACTTTAAGTGGAGGTCTTGAAGTTGCCTTTACTCAACAAAGATCTGAACCACACCACAAACAAAAATGAGCATTCTTCGAAACTGTGAAATCGAAACAGAGAAAAACTAGGATAACCACACCAGCATAGGAACAGATCCAAATATTTTAACATTTAACATGATGATGTGGGATGTCATGATGTTCAGTCATCTTAATGCAGGGACACAGATTTGTTTTACCCATTGTCATTGATGCTGATGATGTGACACTGCAGGTGGACAACATAAGCATTGATTATGCTAAACATCTATGTTGAAAGTACATATATTGCAGAATTGGCTGACTAACGATCATCACATCAAATTTTTTGCTTTTTATTTGATCAGGATAACAAAACTGGTAAAACGGACAATACACAGAACATTGTATACAAATGTATCTGAAAACATAAGAAGTAGATTACACTACTAGTAAAATGTTAAAAAACAAGAACAGTCGATCTTTCATTTTGGGTGAGCTGCATGGTTTGAGGTCTTGTTGAAGTGGAAGGGACGTTGTTGTACTACTATGAAATGGACTAACAAAATGTCTTTGAACAGAGAATTTAGGTGCTTTCTTTAAGTAACATACGGTGCTATGTACAAGTACTCTTTGCAGAGAAGGGACCAGATGTGAATTTAGAAATTAAGATATTAGATATCTTAAACAGAAATTTGCAAAAATAGTCCAAGGTGCTAAATCTAGAATCATAAGCTGAACAGAACTGATCAGTTGAAACAGATAAGATTAATTTGTAGAGTTGAAGCAGCTGACCGAGAACAGCAGACTCTATGTACGGTGCTCTTGCTTTACCACTGACCCACCCCCAAAATAACAGTTGTAAACAGGAAAAAGTTAACTCTTCTCACTTTTATTTTACGTTTCTTGAGAGAAAACAGAAGAAATTCATTATGGGGAAAAATGCATTTCACTATATAATGATATAGTAAACATCCTAAAATTCCCCTCTAATTCAATTCCACTATATTCATTATGTATTTAGATAATGAGACAAATATTCCTTTGTAATCATCTTTTTCTGGTTGCTTTCCCTACTATGTTGGTGTTAATTGTTGTGTGCATTCTTTGAAGTTCAAAGGAAAGTGATGGACCCTTTTGTGGGATTACCTGGATGTTTTTATTATTTCTAATGCAGGTATACAGTAGCTCCTCAGAGAACCAGTCCTCTCTGAAGGTTTTTGTTACCTTCTCTTTTCTTTTACATGCTTAGGCAGTATCTGTCACCATCTGAAAAAGGATGAAAAACAAATATTTGACTGCAGCAAAACTGTGGAGCTCAAGGAACACACAAACATTTAAACTAAATGAACTTCTGCACCTGTCATTCAGAAGAAATGAATAATTATCAAACCAAACTTATGCAAACTGTATTTATCCTTTGATTAAAAGACTGATGGAAGTATCTGCATTAGAAATACAATAAAAGAATCCCTGCAGATATGGCTTTGTGTAATGAGAGCAAATATCGTATGAGTTGTGCTGTAGGAGATTAACTGGCTGAGAACAAAAAAGCACTTTCTGAATAAGCAATATTATCTTTCCGTTGTTCTTAGGCCTCCAAAAAACAAAAAGTGCATCTGCAAATGTCTGTACAAGAGTAGAACGTAGAAATGCATTGTTTTTTGCTTGAAAAGATTTGTATAAATAAACACAAATTCTGAATTGTATACCTGTGGTTGTAAAGTGGATTAGGCTGCTTAGTCAGGCTCTTCATGTCTGAGGTTAAAGCTGTGAGGCACACAAGCATACCTGCATTCTTATTTCAGCACCTGTGTAGCTGACGCACGCAGATTTATTTAGGCTTGGATCTCTTTTTGTTTGCCGAGTCTTCATTTCAGGTAGATTGAGAAAGTACATGAAGAGTTGGTGTAAATGCAGACAAGTCTGTTGTCAGCTAATGCTACTGCTTAGTACATCCTAGTCTCCCCCATCAGTCTGCAAGCTGATGGAGGATATAAACAGGCACAAAGCTATGTGTGCATGTTGCCTCTTTTTGAATAGAGCAGCATCATCGTTTCCCTTAATGTTCATACAGATTCCTTTCTTCCCCACTAGAGAAGGATACCTTTGTCCGTCTCTCCCTCTCTCCTGTCTTCCCCCACTTTAGTTCCTCTTGATCCTCTCAGCTTCTCATTTTCCATGTAGGGCTGAAAGTGTGTATGCATTTTGTGTGTCTGTTTATGTGCATCAGGGGGCTGTGGGGCGGGGTAGCCGGGGTGTTGCCCATATTGTCAGACACATCACAGCACCAGATGTCCAATTCGCACTTCAACCTTGTCTGAATAGGAGACTGATGGATGTAGGGCAATGGATGATATTGGTGTGACGGTTTGAAAAGCGGAAATAACAGAGATGAGCTTGATTCTGTATGGAAAAATATTGTTTCAACTTTGCTATATGTTTGGCATAATAAATAGACATTTGCAGCTAATTTATATAGTCTTTACCCACCAGGGTCTCGTCAGATTGTTATTTTAAGCAAAAATTAACCCCCAGTGGGCCAAGAGAAGCAACTTTGTCATCCATCAATTGTTTGAGAATTTTGGTTGTGCATCAACTTACCAGAAACTCACAATTACAAAGGTTCCGGCTGAAACCTTTGTGCTTAATAAAAAAATGCAGTTAATTGCATTAAAAATGTAAAATCTATATAATTAATTAATTGGAGTGAATACATTAAAGTCCTGGCCCTTCTTATAATTCCAAATTGTAAGAAAAAACAATCCATCACTTGTTTGCTTTTAAGAAAGTATGTGAATAAGCTGGTATGACTGTAGTTGCTTGACAGTTGATAGGTTTATTCTCTTTTTATATATACCGATAAATAAATTTGATCGATGGCAGGGTGAAACCATGAGAAGAATAATCTGTAGTTGAGACATCTGCAATGTAAATGCTTCTCTTTTTGTTGATTAAATCAGTAAATTAGTAGGAACATTGGAAAAGCTGCTATTTTTATGTAAAAAAAAATGCTCTACTACTTTGCTAGATTCAGCAATATATTTTTGTTTTGAGCTTGCAAACAAAATTAAACTCAGGGATAAAATACCTACACACTAATGAAACTACTACATGAGCATTTTCCAGTCTTGGCACCAACTGTTGTCATAATTGCTACTCTCCAGCTGTAAAACACTGGAGGCTATCTGTGCAGTGTCGTTCAGTTCAGCAGGGTCACCTTAGCCTGTGTAGGTGTCAGTTGGCGTCTAATTCCTGTGATTTGCTGATAAATTTCTCTGATAGAAGACAAGCATAGGGCCTGGCCCAGATGGAGCTCTATTAAGCTGTTAATAAATGAGGATTCTTCTCTGCTCTGTCTGCATCTGTCGAATGGAAGGCAGTCACAAATTTGTAAACATACACGCACACACACACCCAGTTGGAATATTATAATGAGGTAAAGCTAGCCAGATGGCTGAATTAGAAAGCTCTCTCTCTCTTTCTCTCACACTCTGCAGTGTCTCTGTTATCCATTTTCTCCGCCGGCTTTTTTCTGGTATTGGTAACCAAATAACAGTGGTCCTCAAAGTTTTTTTTACTTCTGTAAATCCCACCTCTATAAATGCTACATATTAGAGATTTCTGGTTGATTTCTGATCTTCAGTTTTTATAAAACTTTTATCTGCTGGCAGTTTTAGGAGATTTTGATTCCTCTTAAGAGATATAATTAGCAGTATTCAAAAATATTTCTTTCTAGCCATCCCATCCCAACATACTGAATTCTCTGCAAAACTTGTATTTGGCAGTTTAATTGAACATGTATCAAAATATATTAGGTCCCCTCTAAAAAAAGGTTATAGCTGCTTATTTTATAACAAACACCAAATATACCTAAATATGCATTAATATGCACAGTGGTAATTGTGTTAACACTATTTCAGAATCTAAAATCTACAGTCTCCCTTATCTTTGCTCTTAGGGGTGTAAGAAATTTGCTTAATTCTTAAAATATGGCTGTGTAAGCAGTACAAAAAAGGTATTGTCTATTTATCAGCTATTATATCCATGGGAGTTTTTTCTTTACATAAAGTCCCAGGAGGCCATTTTTGTTAGAAGCTGATTGAATCCCTCCCTCCTACAAATGGCAGGTTTCTGCCCAGAGCCGGTGGCTGCATTGACGTCCCCATTCCCAGGAATCCCTCACTACTTTTACTGAGAAGAGGGTGGCAGAGGCAGGCGGAGGCAGACAGATCCGAATGAAAACAGTTGAACGGAGTTAAAGAGTTGAATTTTAATTGATGAAAGAAAAAAGAGAATTGGAAAACGATATGTCGGGTAGGGAGGTTTTTAGAAGAAAGACAAGGGGTCTGGTGGTTACAACACTGGCGTCTATTACTACATCAAACACTCACTGAGACTTTACTTTAAACAGTCTCTCCGCCAGCTTCGTAACTAACAACTGAGGAGGTCATTATGCTGCTGGTACGATGAGCGGAGCAGGTAGGGCAGGGCAGAAGTGAGACAGAGGCACATGTGCGCTAGGTGTAAACAGTCTGTCAGTCAGTCTGTATGTGAGAAGTTTTTCTTCCCCTGGAGAGTCCTCTATCCTCTGACAGAAGAATGACAGAGACCTCATGGGAATTACGGCAGCTTCTTTTTCTCTCTCTTTGTTTCCCACGCCGACTGACAGATCACAAATTCACAACAATAGGCCCTATTTTAATACATTTTCTGTTGGTACACAAGGCTGACTTAAAATAAACAACCTTTCTATTGCCTCACGCGCGCTCTCATTTTTGGAGCCTCTCTCCTTCTGAGCGTGGTTTGCTGTTGTTGCTGCGCTTGTTGTGCTGCATTGTTCGGGGGGGATTTTCTTCTTTTTTCCCCTTCTTTCCTCTATTCTCTGGAGAAGCAGGGAATGCTTTCCTGGGTGCAGTCAGTGATACGGCACAGAGCAGCTCTTTCAGTTTCATTATATAAACAGCTTTGATGCCTCTTCTTGTTCTCTCTGGTGTCTATGGGTAAGTGGCTTTTGGAGAGAGCTCTGGACCGTAGAGACAAGAGGTGTGTGTGTGCCTGTACATAACTTTTACTGTGTGCGTATGTGTGTGAGTGTGAATACTGTATTCTTTAGTGAGTTTTGTACATTTTTGGTCTTAGGCCAAGATAACTGTTTAAACTGTCTCCTTGTTAATTTTCTGATGGGGTCATATCACTTCAGAGTTGCTTAATCTTTTGAATTACATTTAGAAATAGTCTAATACGTTGCAAAGTTGTTTTCAGATTAAAAGGTTAATCTCAATAAATATGAATATCACTAAATTATTGAAATGTATTTTAGTAATTGGGTTTAAAAAGGGAAAATGATAATCTGTGTTATGTGTATGGTCGGGATTAAAGGAATAACTCCAATCATAGTGCACATGTTGTAATTCTTAAAATCTTGAATTGACTTTACTCCACAGTTCTCTCAAGATTGTGGTTGTCTGCTCTGTGGTTTCTCCTTCCACTCAACTTTTCATTAAAATGCATGGATATAGGATTCTGTAAAACATCCAGCTTCTGCAGCAGTGATTGTTTCTGGCTTCTACGTGACAACTGCAAAGTTGGAAGTGTTCTTCATAAAGGTCGCAGATATGGTCATTACGTTTCTGTTTTTAAAAAAAGTTTTTTGGTTTTTCAGTATATTTTGAGACACCGAATTTTATATTTTCATTAGTCATAAGCTATAACAATCAAAATACACAGGTATGATAGTTTGAAATACATCTGTGGGAATCTGTACAGTATTTAAGTTTCACTTTTTAAATTAAATCACTGGAATAATGTGTCTATCACATCCTTACTTTTGGAAATGCACATCTATTATCTCTATTTGATCAAATAATTTTTAATGTGTTAGCCCTTCTTCAAAGCAAGACTTTTGTATTGTTGGATTCCTTTTTAGTTATTTTCCTCTGTTCTTTTCATGCCAAATGTTTCCTCTTCCATTATGACTATTGCTTGGCCTCTTCTTCCTTATTTGGTTCTTTTCCTCCCCTTTGTGTGCGCCTGGGAAGGATCATCTCCTTATTGCCTCAGGTGCGGTCAGCCAAACCAGGCATGACTGCTGTAATCAGTGGGAGAACACACACGGATGCAGGAAACACACACAGACTGATTCTTGGAGACACAGTATGTGGGAGGTCTCTGAAAAGCATATCTAGTTGCAGCCACAGTGTTCTTCATGAAGACCTTGACCTCATGGAAGTGATGAACAGACTGTTTATGGGGATGACTCCAGATTTGCAAGAAGCTGATGTCAGAGCCCACCCATTCCAAGGCGTCTCATCAAGGCAGTGCACTGTACCTTTGTTTCTCCATCTCCACTCCCTCTTCCACTGCTCTGTCCTCTTTGGTGCTCACATCAGTGGGAGCTGGCATGAGACTCTGTCTCCTGAGGATTACTTTGCCATCTCTCCTTTCTTGTCTTCCTCGTTTCCTCCCACTGAGCCTCAATTTAAGTCCCTTCCTTCCGCTCTGATCCCCCTTTTCTTGGTTCATCGCCACAATCTTTCCCCTACACAAACAAGCTGCAGACACAGTGGACACAGCTGCAGAAGTTAGATCAGAGTGTCCCATCTACAGACCCTCTCACGGTGAAGAAGAACAATTGTTCTTTGTTTGACTTCTGCTGAATCTTTTTCTTTAGAGAGAAGGATTTAAGAGGTTTTTGATAGTTCGGTAACTGTCAAAAATGATGAATGCTGTGATTAGCTCTGCAGCTGAAACTGTGTCTGTTTATTGTTGAACATATTTGCCTTTTCTTAAAAATAAAGCAGTAATAAACAGTATATGTACTGATTTGAATTAATTTAAATCTATTTCTTTCAATCCCCTTCTTGTTTCTCTTTGCGTCCCTTGATAATATTTGCCACATCCACTCCCCATGCTTGTCGTAGTGACAATGGCATTGCAGCTCCCTGCAGGCATTTCATTAAAGCACTAATAACACATTGGTAATTAGGTGACAAAGAGGCCATTTTTATTGTACTGATCAGCTGCTGAGACTAGTCCTAGGAGGTAACCGATGAAGGAGCTATAATGTGTGTTGGTTTCCATGATCTGTGTATTCTGTTGTCAGTAAAATAGAAATAAATGCTAGTTAGATCTTGTAAGGCCAAAGAAAAGCATTTAGATAACTTGATATAAAAGGTTATACACAAATCTGGATATTAAGCTTGTACATATTTATTATCAGAGCACATTTTTATCTTTGTAAATGTTTGCACAACCTTGCTTTTGTTAATCTCTTGTTCCCTTTTCTTATTTTCCACCAGCCTCCTTATCCTATATCAATAGATCGTGGGCCACCTGAGGCACAGAACAAATAAAATATTGCAAAAGAAATTTCCTGTGAAGCCTATTGATGTCATAAAGCATGAGCAAAGCGAGGCCAGGAATCATTTTAGTTCTCATCAGAGCAGCTGACATTTTAGCGTATTAGCTGCTTGAGGTTTGGTATGTTTCAGTGTTGCTGCTTTAGCTCCCCCAGTCCGTCCCTTCAGCCCACACAGACACAAGGTCAAATGGTAGCATTGATCATATCATCTAGACTGTCTGTTGGGCTTTGTCTCTGTGTCATAAGACTAACAATTGTCTATTACCTGATTTTGTTCTTTCGTCTTGTGAGATAAAGCCATTATTATATTGGTCTTATCAGGGCATTGAGTGTATGAGTGAAGCTCTTCTCTCTATGACTTTCTATTTGGTCTTGCCATTTCAACAATTATCCACAGTTTAGATAGAGTAGAGTTCAAATGAATCTTCTCAAGGTTGACATTTTAAAGGATATTTTTCCTCTGCATACATCAAAACTTATGAAAATCCTGCCACTTCTGGATTGGGTTAATCTAAAGACTTCCTTGTCGGCACAAGTTGACAAAATATATATATATTTTATTACATATTGATATCCTAATCTCATGGCTAGTTTTTTATTTTATTTATTAACCAGTGTTTGCGCACAATGTTAACATATTCTACTTATTTGATTATATAGTTTATAGCATATTTTAAGGGTATTTGATGGGATTGACCACCACAGAGTAGTGCAGAATTGTGATAATAATAAATAATAAAATAGTTCAATGCTTCCAAACATTTTATGAATAAAAAATCTGGCAACCGGGTGTCTTTATTTAGCCCCTCTTAGTCAATACTTCAATGAACTACCATTTGGTGCAATTACTCCAGTTCAGTCAGGCTGTATGGAGAGCATTTCTTCAAATCTTGCCACAGATTTTTAATTGCAGTTTGTCTTGGTTATTTTAGCACACGGATATACTTTAATCTGAACCATTCCACTGTAGTTCTGTCTTCTTGTAAGAGCTGTGTTCTGCAGGAAGGTGACCCTTTGCATAAGTATTTGGTACTTCTAACAGGTTCACTTTAGAAGCACCAAATTTGTGGATTGCTAAAAGTTGTCATGTGACAAGGAACTCTCATTTGAGTATTAGAATCCTGTAGCTCCTTCAGAGATACCCAAGAGCTTATTGGCTGCTTCTCTGATTAATGCGCTTCTCACCTAACCTTAAAGTTTAGGAAAACGGACATTTCCTCATAGGTTTGCAGTTATGTCAAACTTGTTCTATTTTCAAATAAAGAATCAAATAGTTCTCTCATGTTATAAATGAAACTCACCTTAAACTTCTCCAGACCTGTTTGGATCATTGCTTGGTCTTGTCAACTGAAGGCATTTTGTTGCATTTGAAAACTGCACATTAATATCTCCTCACTTTAAAATTATGCGACAGTTCAACTTAACAAAAACTGAAAACATTAAAAGGAAGTGAATGGCTCTGTAAGACAATGTGTGCACAATCTGTTAAGTCAAAGTGAAGTTCTCCTCTTTCCACACTTAACTGACATCTGAGCCTCATCTCTTGTGCTTTGACGCGCAATGGTCTTTGGTAGATCCTTGTTTGTGTTCGAAGTCAGTCATTTCAGCATGACTGCAGCGCCGACACGCTTTGTGACTGTGGCGCCACCACTGGCCTTTGGTTTCCTGATTTAGTAAGGCTGATACTTCAAAAGCGCATGGAAGTAAGACTTCACAGCACAGCATGACACCAGGCTGCTCAGCTCTCCCCGTGGTGCATCCACCCAACACAGCATTGTTACGACACAGACGGGACACATGGCTTGTCTTACCGCTGGGGGAACCATCATCAATTGCTGCGCTGCATCTTATAGCTACCGGTTGTGTTTGCTGTCATCTGTTCTCAGTCTTTAGTTCTCTGTTTGTGTCTTTCACACCTGATCAAGAATTAAAATCTGTTCCACAAAGTGCTGCTGTCTGTTCTCAGTTGAGCAGGATGCAAGTGGAAAAAATTGAAAAGAAGGAAAGAGAAACGGGGAAAAAGGGAAAAGAACGTTGCTAATGTCACTGAACCATGAAAGGCTTGGCCTGGGGTAGGAGTGACTTTGTATACAAGGTTCTTTAGTGCTGTGGCTGCAGGGATAAACACAACTTACATCAGCCCTTTGCATGTACAGGAGATTTCCTCTCCTGGCACTTTCAACCTCAACAGTCTGACTGTACTGTACACACAAACACACACACATCCCCACACATGTACAGTATAAAACCAGACTCTTTCAAGTCGTTCGCGTGCGCACAAACACTAGAGGGCAAATGGGGGTTTTGAGTAGCATTTCTTTATATTTTTGGTGGCAAGTATGACTGTGGATGCTGGTTCCTTGTTCACATGTGTACACAGTTTCTCTTTCACAGATTTATTTGTATCAGCAGCCAGGAAGGATATTAACTCCATCAGTGTTGTACTGACAGTGTTGTCAGTATATCTGACTCAGTGCCTTTTCTGCTTTTCTTTTTCAGATCATCACCAAGTATGTTTACGAGCTGTTGGAGAAAAAGTGCAACTTGACTAAAGCATTTCTTCCTGTAAGTATTTTGAAAATTAAGAAAATTAAATATAAGTATGGTCAGAAAGGGTTTTGCAAAACTATTGATGGGTGCTGAACATTTCCATATGTTCCTATATTGCAGTGTTTTACTGGGGTCTTGCTTGAAAAGCACAACACAAGGTAGTACTTAATTGCACTCAAATGTAGTGCAATTTAGTACTAGCCTTTAAGCTAGTTTATAACAATGGTTTGGAGATTTTTCTTTTATAATAAGAATCTTAAAAAACTGCATTCATATTCAGACTCCAATAGCCAGTACTTTGAAAAACTAATTTTATTCAAATTAAACGTGCAACTCTTTAGAGATAGTAAACCCTTTACATCAAGAGATGGACATTTTTCTCATTCTTCTTTGAAAAATAGCTCAAACTCAGGTTGAACTTCAAGTTTTACCACAGATTCTTAATTTGCCCATGGTCTACAGTTTAGTTGGGCCATCTTAACACATAAGGCCATTGTCCTGCTGGAATATTTAGTCTTTTTCACACTTTTTCCAGTATTGCTCTGCATTTAGCTCCATCCATCTTCAAAAAAGTTCTGACCTTCTTCCTGAAGAAAAGAAGCCCCAACTCATGATGCTGCCACCATCATATTTCACCACGGTGTGTTAAATGGTGAAGTGCAATGTTGGCATTGAGAAACTTCAACTTCAGTCTCATCTAACCAGAACACCTTTTTCACAAAGTTTGTTTTTGTTAGTGAAGATGCAGCTTGTGACAAATTGCAGCGGATAGTTCTTACGAATTCATTTGAACTCATCCTGATTCTGTTTATTTACTAAACAGAAGTAAATAATCTTTTGTTTAGTAAATAAACAGAAGAGCTCCATGAAGAGCTCTTTCTAGAAAGAAGAGCTCTTCATGGAGCAGCTGTGTAAAATAAGCACATCTGGAATCTGTTTAGTAAGGTGACTTTTGAAAACAATTGAATGGATTTTCTTTTCTAGGTGTATTACAGTAAATGAAGCCTTTCTGTTTGTCTGCCACATAAAATCCAAATATATACACTGAAGTGTGTGGGCTCAACAGTACAAAATGTGAAAAAGGCCACGTGGTGTGAATATTGTAAGGTACTGTGAATAATCACACTTCAGAGTGATAATGGGTGTCCTATTTAGAAATATAAAAAAATAAGAAAGGTGGATTTTGAGAAGGCGGCTTTCCTAATTCTCCATCAGTTTTTCTTTTTATGTCTTCCTCATATTCTCTGTCTTTCCCAACTGCACACATCCTTTGTGTAAAAGTGTCTCCTCCACAAATTAGAACTGGATTGTGATGTGTCATTTCAAATAGGCACAGCATGCTGATGCTTAATCTGTTTTGCATTCAGTTGGGCTGAAGGCGACTTTCCACTCTGCCATTGTGGTAGTATTCTTTGCCCAGCTCATCCAGGCTCAGTGCACATTCTTGATCCCTTTTTATTTGTTGTCACAGGCTTGTTGTCTCTTTTTTCTGCCCCCTTTTTACCTCTCTATCCCTGCTCTTTTTCTGTTTACAAAAATGGTGATCATTTTTCAGAACCAGTTTTATAGCGATGTTAGGAAGCGCTGGTGTTTAGAAGCATGCCAGAGTTAGCCAGAGCACTAACAGTGTCTATAAATCACCTAGCCGGAGTCAGCGCCTTTCATTAGCCCCCATACACTTTTACTGGTTTATCTGCTTGGCCTATTTATCTCATTATTCCACTGGAAAATTGCTCTCCTATGCTTCTCTTCTGCCCACCCGCCTGCATGTATACTGAGAGTGTGCGTGTGTGTATTTTAGTGTGTTAGTGGTGGGTCCGTCCACCTGCGTAGCATTGAACTTATGACCGCAGATTTTAAGAAGATTAACCGCAGCCAAGTATAAGGAGAGGGAATGAAGGAGCACAGGAGAATAAAGGGTAAGATTTTCTCCCCCACTTGGCCCTCTTTGTCTGTTTGGATTAAGTTCTTGCAGCTGCCACCCATAGATTTTATGGACAGTGTCTCCTTAGAGATTCTTCCAAGCATACTTGAGAGGGATGCAAAGAAGCCAGTGACGTGGATGAAGCACAGACTTTGTGCTTTCTGACATTTCCATCCTTAGCTGTATACCAGACCCACCATGAGTGTTTGTTGGGGGGAAAAAAATGTTTTAGTTAAAGTCCAAGAACAATTAAGACCACGTTTCAAAAAGTATACTAATATGGGTCATCATGCATCATATTTATATCACATGGATATAAATATAGATTAATAATTAGACATTTCTTTGTTTCACTTTACAAGTGTGAAGTGCACATTTAAAAACAATGCTTCAGTTCTATTTTTAAAGAAATTGTTAGATGTTTAACAGTCGTGTCACTACTGATTTTGTTAAGAACAGTTATTCCTTTACATGGGATTTTCCTCCTCTTAGTAAATGTTGGAAAAATTGGATTGTTGCTAAAACATCTGTCAGATTTTGGTGTTGCAAGACCTTGTTTTGTAACATTTGTCAGATACCTTTCTAAAGAAGTATACTCCAAGTTCATGTCTTCAAATTAATTTTGTGATTAAAACCAGTGATTATACCTGTTTTTGTGACTTTTTTTTTTTTTTTGCTTCATCTTCAGGTGGATGCTACAGACGATGAACCCAGAAGTTTTATCTACCTTAGCACAGATGCCTTGACTAATCCAAACAAGCTGCTCGTGCTTATCCAGGGCAGTGGTGTGGTTCGGGCTGGTCAGTGGGCCCGTAGGCTTATCATTAACCAGGACCTGGACTCAGGAACACAGATCCCTTTCATCATGAAGGCCATGGAGGTAGGGTCTCAGTATTGTCCAAAATTAAACAAATTTTGCACTAAATCATGGTACTTCTCAGTAATCATTTTTGTCCTGTTAGGATGAATTTTAAGCTAAAATTAAATGTGTGCTTATCCAACCTAACTTGTGGGTTGCATGTTCGGGTGAGTAATTTGTCGCTGTGAGGTTTGTCACCTCACACTATGTGTACCGTCAACTTAATTCATTTTTACTGCATTGTACAATTTATACAAGTATAGGGTGGAAAGAAGAGTTTACCCTGGGGTTATATAAAAATTACATGATGATGAACAATTGTATTGTTCTGCAGCATCACATAACCCTGGCACCGCAAACGAGAAACACAGCCAGACATTTATTCACAGGTGCAAACCTCAACTCAGTACTCTTGAATGACACTTTAAGTAAACCATTGTCGGCTCAGAATTAAGCTCATATTGTCACATTAGTAAAATGAAGCATATTTGTCAGTGTAATCATGATCATGCAAGGAAACTTTTATGTAGCTTTATAATACATGGTTTATATGGGATCTTATGTATTCTTGGGGGTTGAGGTGAAACAGCAGAGATAATATGAAGCAAATATATATATTTTTTCTGTGCTCACCACATGATTACTAAGAAATGTACACATCTCTGTCAGCAAGCAAAAGGTGGCTTCGCCTGTCTCATTATTTTCCTCCCCATCTTTGTGCTCATTTGTCAGTGTGACCACGAGTATCTATGTAATTTAATCGGCCTGCTGTTCAAATTGACTTTGGGGGATACTGCTCTCCCCTTCTCTCACCCATTCCTTCGCTTCATCCACCTGAATATGATAAAGACCTTACCTGCTGTATAAAGCTCTCTCCTGCTGTGTACAACTGTGGAAAAGGTTGGGGTTACACGCATGTCCGTATGTTCTGACATGGATTTTCCAGGTATCCTGAAACATGCCTTGCACAGTCTGCCTGCTCTCACCGTTCGAAAAGAAAAAGCTTGCGCTGCACTGAGGCAAAGTGACAGCTTAGATATAGAGAACATGGGTGTGTAGTGAGAGTGTTGCCCATTCATCACTGTAAACAAGAAATCATGTTCTCGCACCCTGACAAATCATCATCCAGGCAGAAGGCAAACACAAGCCTTGTAGTGTGTTTGTGAGCTGGAAAGACAGCAGCGCACATTTCCACTCAGTTCATGCTGTCTGCAACTGTTAAAGACATGTTTGTGGTTTATTATGTCATACTGGGAAATTTGTCTTGATATCTTTTCAAGCACATGCACAGAAGAGGACTCTGCTGAACCATCAGAGAGAATAACTATAATAATATGTAATGGATTTTCCCCCCAAAACTTTTGCTTATTCAGTCATGAATTTTATATAATATACAGTTGAAACCCGATATTTACACAAACTTTATGAATGAAGCTTAACCTTTTTTTCCTCACTGTTTGACATTAAATAATGCTGCATTTTTCAATTCTGATCCGTTAGGATTACCAACATTATTTCTTTTTGCTAAATGTCAGAACAATGAGTATCAGAAATGCACATATAGTTCCTTAGTATTTTGGCACAATTGCTTAATATTTTTGTCATCTATAAATTAGCTTCTAAGATGTTACTGCTTGAACTGACTTGAACACTGACTTATGCTGCAGGCATAACCTGCTTTTCTCTTAGCATTCATCAATGCTGCTACAGTAAAGTCTGTATTTAAACAGAACTGTTTTCACCAAAGTGACCTACAGACATATAAACCATGGCACCTTTTTCACAATTTAAAATTTGAATTTAAAAATATTGATACATGGTCAAATGCTGATATTATTGCTACACTTTTGTCTGGTTTAGATTTATTTAAATTTTACAAAAGTAATTTTTATTATCTATCTGACCATAAAGTGCAGCTTATTTTACTCATGACCAGCTGGCTGGAAATGTAAAGCCTAAAGTAAAGGGTCACATGGAGCTCAATCAGGTAATGCTGGAGTTTTTACCTTTTCAAAACACACCAGCACCCAGAGACCTAACAGTTAATTTGGCTCAGAGATGTTGGGAGTATGTATGTGCGGTTGTGCAAGGAGGTGCACCTGCACTACACTGAAAGTTTTTGGCAGGTTTCTTGAAAGTCTGAGTCAGCCTTCTTTGTTTTGCAATGGTACTGCATCTGCCAATCAGATGATTTTTGGAGAAAACTTTAAAAAAAAAAAAGCACTGATTGCATCTTTTAATCATAGACTTACACAGCTACAATGTGACACAGATGCATCGACACACATGCATAAAGAAAAGACAATAAGCGTTATGGTTTTATATTAGGAATATATCTTCTGCCCTCCTTTGCTTGTTGGAGGGCAAGCAAAGGAGATGCAATGACCACATATTAATGTGATTGAAGAAATACGTGTGTTTAAATTCTAAAGTGGATCAGTACATGAACATGCACTGATCCAGAAAACATGCACATATAGACACGCATCACATCAGGTGAAGGATGAGCTTCTGACACTTGGCAGAGTGTGTATAGTAATACTAAGTTAGGGGAAGAAATTTTTGCTGTCTTTGCAGGCCTCTTGCGTGTTGTCTTTCGTGCGTGTGTGTGCACATGGAAGAGGTGTAACTCCCAAAGCCTAGAGGTAAAATGACAGGTGAGAGGAAGGAGAGGAGGCTGCTCCAGCAACAACCAAAGTACGGATGGAAAGAGAAAGGAATCTGAGATGGGAAGCGGGGGTGTATTGGGTGCAGGAGATGGGATTATGATTGGCTGGACGAGGACAGAGGAGGAAAGAAGGAGAAGAGTACAGAAAGGATTGATTCGGGAAGAGAGAAATGAGAGAAGGATGAGGGAGTGACTGCAAATGGGGTGGGACTGGCAGAGGAGAGACGGGAGTATTGAGGGAGAGTAGGCAGAAGGCAGCCATCTGACAGCTCCACTACTGGGAGAGGGCCTCTTAATGACAGCTTATTCCTTCATGATTTCAATTCCTGACAGTCGACAGGTCTGCTTGTTGCATCATGGCAGCTGTATCATTACCTTCTGGCCCTGTCAATGCTCTGCATCCTGAGACTGAGATGGTGGATGAGGAGGGTGCATGGAGTGGGGCTGCAGAGGGGGTGATGGTGGGTTGGTTGAGGAGACAGTAAGGTTACAGTTAAAATAATTGAGCAAGGAGGGAATATTGAATATTAAAAGGCAGGTTCATTAGTTGGAGTCAATTGCTGATGTAGCCAATAAGACTCTGAACTGAAGTTAGTTTATGTCCACACTGAAGGACTTTTTACGTTTACCTTGATGTGGTCTTTCCTCATTTCTCTTATGTATGTTCAGTATAGCCTAGATTTTAAAATGAAGACAATTTCATTGTCTTCATTGAAGGCAATGAAGTTCAACAAAAGCCAAAAGGCTTCAACAAAAGGTTTTTGGCTTCAACCCTTTTACAAGTTATTTTACTTTTCTTCTTTAAGTCACACTTATCTTGCCACAAACGCTAGAGGAACAAAATTTGTCTTAAGTTTTGAAAGAAATACCATACACTTTTATAATTCGGAAGCACCAAGATCCAGCTGGTTGGCTGTTCAAATGATAAGGAATCTTCAGCAAAGATGAAAAAAATAATTTTGTTTAATCTTTATTTAACTGCAATAACAGTATGATTATCAAAATAGTTTTAAGTCTTGTTTGTTTAATCACATTTTGTTGTTTATGTGTTAAACCAACAGAAATTAGTGCATTACAAAGACATGGAAGGAAGAAATACATAGTTTTCAACCACATGTTTCACTGATCCCTCTAAATAACATCCACTGCAATCAACAGCCCTTACAAGTCATTAATAAATATATTTAATATGTTTGTGATTGAGGTTTGTCAGAGAACATTAGTAAGCAAACTGCATTTTGAAGATCAGCGAGGGAGGTTGCATAGATGTTTATGAAATATTATCTGTCTTTAAGCATTTTAGAGCACTATTCAATTTGAAATCTATAAAAAAAAGATTATGGTAAAACTCCAAACTTAGCAAGACAATTGGAAGGTAGGATACTGTTAATCAGAGTAGCAGCTGTAACTCTGGAAGAGCTTCTTAGATCCATATGTCAGGTGGGAGATTCTGTCAAAAGGACTATAAGTTGAAAACTCAATAAAAATGGCCTTTTTGAAATAAAAACTAACACTAACTTTGAACTCGCCCTCATCCTGTTAAAACATAGTAGTGTTAGTACCATCCTGAAAATTCATGTTCATAGATACTCTCTACCCCCACAAAAAAGGCTTGGGGACTGACTACAACTACACACCACACTTTCACCATCAGTAGAACATTTTTAAACCATGTATCATTTTCTTTGACCCTTCACATTTATGCAAAACTTTGTGTCACATAAACTGTCCTTCATACATGTCAACATTTCTAGTAATCTGGCAATAAAAAGAGAAGTTCTAGGTTTAGAAATGGGTTTGCAAAGCCTTGTATGCTCTGTCAGTATAAATAACTTAAATTTAGGGTCACTAATAGAAAAAACAATCTGTGGCTGCTGTCACCCTGTCGTCTTCACTTCTCACGCAAGTGCCCTCTGCCACTCTCCTGATAGTGAGTCAGGCATGATGCTGGAGTCTCATTGGGAAGAAAGAGGGGGTGTGGCGTTTTCAGGAGTGTGTCAAAAGCCTTGGGGTTTCTATCTGCCCAGAATTTCAATAGGAGGCTGAAAGGGGGCAGTGAGGCAGACAAACTCAAACACAGAAATCACACTAATTTCTGTCAGGCCCCTCCTTCTTTTTCGCTTTTTTTCCCTCTTTGGTCAGATGATGTCTTCTTCAACATCAGCTGCACACTCTGTTTGTGTTGTGTCACGGCATTTATATTATTATGTTCTTCAGCTCTTAAGTCAATTCTTTTGCTCTGTTTCTCATTAGCTCATCCCCTTCCCACTGAAGTTCTATTTAACCTGTATGTAAATGTGTTTTCCTCTTGTGTAAACAAGGAACAGTGTTGCATGTTCTGGTCATACTCAGGGCATCAGGTGGCTGCACAGGTCAGACAGGTATCATTCTGCCAGCAAGTGAGGTTTAGCCAGAGGACAGTTTTAATGTTGGTGAGTGAGTATGTGTCTGTTAAAGCCTGTAAGATGCTCCGCCTTGCTATGGCCTTGTAACAGTAGCCCTACAAGCAACACACACTGAGGCACATACACACACCTCCAGGTGGGAAGGTCTCAGCTCAGATCAATGCACTTGACACGTTCAAAGGCGGCTGTGGGGTCTGGACTTGCTCTCGGGTTAAACCTCTTTTAAATAGTCTCCCCCGGGAAGGCAGCTGTCAATAACCCACCATAATTACTGGGGCCAAGCCGCCAAGGGCTCGACTGCATGGGCCAAATTAAAAATTGATCAGAGGGAGAGAAAACATTATTTTTGTGGTGGTATCCCCTGTCCTAACAGCACTGCTGCTGCCGTATGCGAAATTTCATCAACTGACATCCAAGCTTGATATCTAGAGACCCATTTATCTATCGGCCCTCTCACTTTCTTTCCCACGAACAATGGAGAGATCTCCAGGTTGAAATAGATACATTTGCATATTAAGTGCCTTTTGCGTTATGTATGCGAATGTACATGTAAGTTAACGTGCGATTGTGCATACTGCATGAGAATGCAGCTGATTGCTATGTGCTCCAGGTAATCGTACATCATCTCCTATCTGTGTTGTGTGTCCACACCTTGTAGCAGAGTATTGATTGTAGTTCTATTGACTTTCTCTTGGCAAGGAGCCTGTATTTGTTTCTTAGAGAATGATATGAAGACGATATGTTCATCCTCAGGCCAGGAAAACACAGAGGTTGTTGTTTCAAAAGACATTGATAAATGAGGACAGTTTGCAGTAGATAAATATTGTGTTATCTTGTTTAGTAATTATTCTGTCTGTAACTTTGGTCTTTGTTGTGCTTTTAACAGTTACTTAGCAAATACTAGAACCTGTTATTCTGACCCAAACTTAGCTTAATAAATGGCTAAAATTGAATTTTAACATCTTGGCCAGGAATCCAGTAATTTAAACAATATCTTTCAACTCTATCACTATGTGCTGTGCAGTATAAGGGAATAATGATACGCAATAACAGTGGTCTGTGTTATTCAATGAATGAATGTTTCCCATTCAGTCATTGAGATGAATGGGAAACAATTGCAGTACAAGTACATTTAACAATATGATTTGTGATAAAGTACTTTGATCAGTCTTCCTGTTACCAGCTGAAAATTTGAACTGCAGAAATATCTTAACATATTGTAGAAAATAACAGGTAAGAATAACTTCTTCTTTTTGTGCTTACTCTGACTTAATATTGAACACCTGACTGATGGTGAAAATGACTTGCCTTGTGTCTTATCCTTAACAATTTTCACATGACCAGAGTTCGTGTTACTTTGACTAGATGATTCATATGTCCTTTGTACAACACAGTACATAATATACATTGAGATGAATGGGAAACAATTGCAGTACAAGTACATTTAAATGAGCACTTTTGTTGGTTTGTTGTTTGAGGTTGTGAGAGAGGAATTAATTACATAAAAAAATGGCAGAAGAATATCTAACTATACAGACTTGTAGCTCAAGCATCATTATTGACTTGATATTTTTTTATCCTCTTGAAATTAACAAATTACACCATCAAAAAGGCTGTCTTTGTGTGTATGTGCATGATTGAGTGTGTGTTTGCAATTGTCTGTATACGTGAGGGGTGGGTAGTAGGTCATTTGCAGCTGCGGGCTGTTTATGTGTGTCCCAATGGGAAGGTCTTGTTTAGTCTCTATGCCAGAAGGCCCCAGGCAGTGGGTGGTGGAAACCTCTTCACTCTCTCACTGGGAACACTCTTCTACGGCCAATATAATCATGCAGAAACACATACACACTCACGCATACCCGCAGAAAAATCCTGATATCTTTAGTAAAGTCGTCATCCTGCGCAGCAGCATATTCACTTTCTGACAGCTGTAACATAACGGCTTTTCTCTGTGTTTCAATACAGGGGTCTTCAACCCTAGTCATCAAGCTCTACTATCCTGCAGGCTTTAGATGCATCCCTGCTCCAACACAGATGAATCAAATGATTGAATTACATCTGCAGGATTCCATCATGTTTGGCAAAGGCCAAATAACAAGCCGTTCATTTGATTCAGGTGTGTTGAAGCAGGGTTGCATCTAACCCCTGCAGGACTGTAGATCTAGAGGACCAGGGTCAGAGACTCTTGTTTTAATACATATGTGTGTGTGTTTTAAGTGTTTGTATCGACTAATAAAACATACAGATGCATAGGCTACACAGGCACATTTAAAGGCTCCTTCATCCTGCTCTAAATTTGACAAGTCTCCCTTTTTACAGTATGTTTGCAGAGGTTAAAAGTGCTTTGCTGTGGACAATCCAGAGGGAAATCGAGTTTTGTGAGGAGTAAGTGTTGAGAATATCAGTGACCTACTGTGAATTTTGTCTACACACAGTGAAAGAGACACACATGCCTACACACTACAATGAAATGCTGAGAATCTCTTAGGGTTAAAGTTGAAAACTGCTGTAATCTCTCCAGTACTGGTCTCAAACTTCTATACTTTGTGTGCCATGCTTTGATCGATGAGAACAAACTTGTGTTTAAATAGGGGTTATGTAGGTTCGGGGGGTATATTAGGGTTAGAGGCAGACAACAGCAAATATTTCCAATGCCAAACATTGGGTTGAAAATAAAGTAGATTCTGCAAGCTTCCCACCGGTTTTCTGAGGGGCAATAAATATTTATACCTTCTCATGCAGGATGTTGTGCTGCTTTACCCGCATTTACCCCTCTGGACAGTTACCCATAGAGATGATTGGTGTTTCACTTCTATTACAGGGTGTTTGTGGGGTTGTAAAAGGAATTTAAAGGTAGAAATTAAATGTGCAAAATTTCATTCCATTAAAACGTGCTACACATCACCTGACGACGTATGAACAACTACCCAACTATATCCATTTGTGATAAGTACAAGTCCATGTCCTAAAAATCCTGTGAATTTAATCTAGTTTTATGTAGAAGTAGGGCCTGATCTATATCAGGTCCTCTGTGGTCAGTGTCCTTTCGCGCCTAAGTCACCATATGCTCAAGGCTAACTGGACTCCAATGCACCGGATCACAATCATAAAACTTCTAAATTTACCCATCACTGTACCGGAACTTTTTTCCAGCGTACGATACCGGGACATTTTCTGGTGTTGTAAAAGTTTCACGTCAATCTGCTGTGGCTTGTTACGTCACAATCCTTGCTCTTACACCTTAACCGACATGTTCCTGTCACACACATAAGGGATGATGACGATGTCAAATTTGTGGTGACGAGACAGAACTGATGTGCAGACATCCACTGATGAATGGAAATTTATTGAAGAAAACTTACAAATCGCAGGGATAGTAAAAACAGAGCAAGGGACTAGATATAAATTAATGCATAAAAATAGATTTTCGGCACTGAACAGTAAAAATAAAGAGGTCGTATGAATGGCAGATCAGGTGAAACACATGGGGATGATGATGCAGTGCAGGTAAATGGCATGAGCGAAGATCTGTAAGTATTTGAAATTGTGAAATAACGTAATGCCAAAAATATTTTGAGAAATAATCAAGCTTCCGTTTTTACTATACCTGAAATATGAAGCTCTTCTCTCATACCTAAATATAACGACTGAAATATAGTGTTTTTCAGGTATTATGGACTTGTTGTGCAATAAAGTGCATGGAATCATCAAGCCAGGTATCTAAATCTAACTTGCCCATGTATAATATACATTCATTGTTTCTTTGTAGAAGAAAATTGTTTGATGTGGAAAAAACCCATGCAAATTAAGGTGTAAGTATTCATCTTGTAACTTTTTTAGAGATGTAGAGTGCTCTGAGATGAGAAACAAGCCATATGAAGAATTCACTGTCACCTTATGCATAAATATTATGCAAGGAAACAGTATGTATGACAGACCATATTGTTTAGAGGGAACAAGTCAAATTTCAATGGCGATACAACATTGGGAGATGTAATCAGGTTTTGTATGTGTGTGTTAATGTCACTTTTGAGACATTGCAGCTCCCTTTTAGTTTTTCTCATATTTTCTGTATGATATTATGCTGCAAAAATGCTGACATCAGATTGCAAATTTTCTTCAAGACACAGCAACCATTAAACACATCTTTAGATTTGTCATAATGTGTCGATTACTTGCCTTTGTACCTTGTCATCAGTTTCATCATTCTCAACACCACTCCTTATACCTGATCTGGCTCTCTTCACCTCTGTCTAGTGCTGTAGGTCTGACGATATGTGTTATTAGCCCACTCTCTGCTGACAGTCTATATCTTAACCCCCTCAGGAGCTCACTGTACTATGCTTGGCTGACTTGTTTGCACTAATGTCAGGTTTTTGCAGTTTAGCAGCCCGTTACCATATGCTACTGTGCTGCTGTCACCCCCGATGCCAGTCAAATAAGTGTCAGTCTAAGCTCATAAGTGTGCACATTACAGAATGGAAACATTAAAAATGACAGATCATATACACAAGCAGTAAGTCATCCATACATTTACCATACTGTTGACAAGACAACTGCAGACAAATGAGACAAGACCTAAAGACGACGCATTCTGTTTCAGATGCTTAGGGAGCACAATATGGGCTTTCACCTGGAAGACCCTGTCATGTTACTCTTCATTAAGCAGACTGAAAGGTGCAGCAGCATCTACTGTGATGCGTCAAGTGAGATTATTGTAAAAAAAAAACGTCTGTAAAATATACCTATACTCATGTATGTCAAGGTGTCCACACTTACAGTGCTTTGTATGGTTCTGTATATTATATTGGTTATTTTCTACCCATTCATGGACATGGTGTATGGACATGGAGGCATTCTGTTGATGTCTGGTCAGCCAACCTCTTAACCTGAGATGCTAATGAGCACAATTCATATATGAAGTATAAAATGTGTATGTGTGCTAATACATGCATGGTGCATTCAGTGACAGTCAATCAAACTAAATATGATCATATTTATTTGATCATTTTTAGATACCCCAAACAGACCAATTTGGGGCTTCTGCATATAGATTAAAAACTGTACATTTTCATGATGTTATACAAACTTTTTTTAGCCTGAAACAACAATGAAAACCCGTTTGCTAGCACATCATAAATTCAGCAAATGGGAATTGCTGAAAACACCAGTTTTCCTCACGAGTATTCTTGTTACAAGGGTTCTCTTGTAGGACTCTATTTTTTACTTCCTTTGTTGTAAAGGTTTCATATCAAACACAATAGATAATGCAGGTGTCATCTCTTGAAAAAGGTTATCAGTCTTTAACATGAACTCACAATCTCCACCACAACCTTTTTCCTGTCTTGTCGGCAAGTTTTATCCAAATATTTTGCCCACTTTCTTTTACGCTTGTTGAGCCTTTTCCAATACTGTGTCTTGATATGGTTTAGATGAGTGCATTGATGAAAGTGATATGTAAATGTCACCAGGTCCCACCTTGTACGACTGCTGTGAAAATGTCTGTGGAAAAGTGGTGAAGATGTTTATTCAGACGTAATGCCAAAATGCTGAGTTGCCTTCAGATTCATGGAAACTAGTTCATGTCTGAAAGGGTCTCAAGATAAATACCAGCTTTTCAACAATCTATTTTTTCTTTCAACTTGACATTTACACACTTCTTTCTATCCATAATTGCAGTTCTGTGGGTTCTTCTGTGGTTCCACCATCATCACAGAGCATAATATTCAGAAAGGTTTGTATAGCTATTGAATATTGTGTTCTAAGCTCACACATTGAAGGTGTATTTCTTTTGTTGTTCTACTTTTCTGTGCTCTGTGTCATGTTGGAGGTTGTTGTCAGATGTTAACAGAGTTATTTTGTGTTCATTGTTCAGAAATGCATTGTGGCCCTGCAGCTTTTTTTTATTTGACCTTGTTCAAACTCCTTATCCACTTTTACTCTTTAGTATTGTGCTCCTTCTTTTTCTTCCTATTCCAAGGTTTATAATTCTTAGTTATTTCTCTGCTTGTTTATAGGGGGAAAAAATACAGAAAGTCACTTTTAAAACATTTTTTTTTTGGCCTTTGACTGATTCAGATTGCAGAATCATGAAGGGTTGGGTCACCAGTTGTGAATTCTGCAGGGTATTTCTCTATATTTTTTATTCCTTCCTTCTCATTGGGTCTTTTTTTCTGTTTGTCTCACACAGCGTCTAAATTTAACATCAGTTAAACTGCTGAGCAGCAGCTACTTTTGGAAGTGATAGAGAAGTAGCATTATAGTAACAGTTACAGTGACACGGTTCTGTACGACCCCAGGGAATGGCAAGAGCGGCGGGTGCTATAATCCATTTTAATTTTCACTGATATCATTGTACCAAAAAAGAGGAAGAGCAGCAGAAAGAGAGAGAGAGAGAGGCAAAAAGAGTGGGGAGAAGTGAGATGTCTCAGACCAGAGACTTCACTCTCGCTGACTGCAATGCCTTGTGGTGACCTAGTTGCAACCTCTTTGAAGTCCACAGGCTGATCTTTCTCTATAGGCTGCAGAAGAGATCTGCTGCCTGCAGCTTTATTAGATTGATGAAGGAAAAAGAAGCATTAGTTGCGTTTTGTCGTGCTTTCCATTTTTGAACTTGCTACAAAATGCCCCGGGATGACATCTAGACTTGTTTTAGGTTACATTTTTGGACGTTGTATGTAACATGGTGCATGTGCGTGGGCTCATTTGTTTGTATGTAGCATGTTTTCCTTATTGCAGTGTGTAGCCAAAGACATCTTCAATCCTTTAGCCCAGCACATTAGGAGACAGTGGTGCATTGTCAGGAGAGCTGACCTAGAATACTCCAATCACTCTACATTCAGCCCTCTGTCTGCCCTCTCCTGTGATCACCCTGTTGCCAATGCTGCAGTCTATACTGTGTGTGTGTATGTGAGGAAGAAACTCTGCGACTATGACCCAGTTCAATCACTGGTGTTGCCAAGCTTTCCACTGGTGAGGGTATAGATGGTGTGGTAGTCAGATGCGTGCTCTGTTCTGTTACTTTGATTCCTCATGTCTGCCTGGGTATTACCAGTCTGCCATTAGAGATGTGCCAATTAAAACATTTATGCTAAGAGCAAAAAAAACAAAAACTGCATAAATATAAAGGAAGGACCAAAATGACCAGGACCCACAAAACTTTAGAGCTCTGTTGTCACAACCTAATTTATGGTACAGTTTCTCGTAACATCATATATCTTTTATTTTTAAACTCTGAGTTTATGAGTCATGTGTTATCACTCAAACTTTGAGTTTCTGAGTGATGTGACCACGTTACTGAAGTTTTGTATCAGAATGGTATGGTGGCACTTAACATGACTACGTCTTCTTATGTTGTACTGGAAATATTGTTCTTTCGCAGTTGGAATGAACTTTAAAAATGTCTTAAGATATTGTAGAAAAAGCAGTATATATACCACCTTGCAATTCTGTGTTTCTGACTACTTTGCTACTAAAAATAAGTTTTTCCCCAACTGGCCAGTCATTTGTCTGGGTGGATCAAACTAAAATTGACTGATTTCTCTATTCATCTCTAGCTACTGCTGTTGTATTTGGTTTGTGTGCCTCTATGATTATACACATTTAATACCTCTTTAAAGGTTAATGGAATTAAACATAGTGACTCACACAGGTATAGTAAGAGATGGCCGTTCAGTGAACTCTCAATTATCTGGAGCTTTTCTTCTGCACCTCTACATCCCTCCAACCATGCATCTTCCCACCTGCTCCCCATTGAGAGCCTGTGTGTGCAGACATACTCTGCTGGGGGCTTAACCTTTTTCCTGCTGCACAACACAAAGACACAAAGACACCCATGCTCTTCTTCAATTTGGGTTTCTATTTAAAAAAAAATCCACTTCATTTCCCCCCTTCTGTCTTCCCCGTTCCTTTCTTCTTTCTCTCTCCTTTCCTTTGGCTTCTTGTTTGTAGTTAGCCTGGGGCCGTGACAGAGCTTCATCAACCCTTTTGCCTTGGCTATATTGCATACAGGTACCCTCTGTGACTATTTGAAATGACTTAATTAGCTTTAGTGTACAGCGGTTGGTAGATGCCTTCTCCATCTCCCTGTTCCTCCCCTTCTCTGTTTCTTTCTCTGTGCCTTCATAGAAAGGGAAAATGATTGAGCAAACATGACATATTTAGTGCATTGCTGTATGGTTTCACTTTCTAGGTCATGCTCTGGCTGTGGAACTGACTGACGGCCTATTGCCTTGTAGAACAATGTAATAAATGCTGATGCATGCATCCAGGTACATACAAGCTTCACTCTGCCTAATTAGATGTTTATTCTAGGATTTTTAGCTTGAGGCAATATTCTCCCATTATTTGACGCTTTTCAATAATGCAACATTTATTTATGCTATAGCCACAAAATAGCCAGTTTCAAGTGGCTTTTCATATTTTTAGTCGAGGCATGGTCACCGGTGATATAGACAGCAGACCATACTTTATTTTAGATCTTAGGTTTCTTCAAAGAGGCTGTTTCTTACTCAACCAGTGAGATCAAGAAGAGAATGTCTGTGTCCTCCCAAATACAATGGTTGCAGCGGGAATGGGAAAGGAAACTGTGCTGTGCGCTGAGTTTTGCAGTTCTTTGACATCATGGGGATTCCAGCTGTGGAACTCCTCCTTCCTGGAAGCGGTCATGAAGATGGGTTATCGCTTTACCAATCTGTTCATTTTTTTCCTCTCCCAATGGTTGGGACCAACACATATAAGCAAAAAAAAAAAAAAATCTGTATTGTATAAGTTTACTTAAACTATCATAAGATTTCTTGCGTTTTATTTTTCTTGTAAAAAAATACAATCATACACATGGTGGTGAGGCTGGCGCCCTTATATAGAGGCTATTGGTCTCTGGTGCAGCTCCAGGGGAGCTTTTGCTGCATGTCTTTCCCAAAATCTCACTGTCCATTTCTTGTCTGAATAGTGTAAATGGGAGCAACTACAACCAAAAGAACTAATTCATACCAAAACACATTGTAAAGAGATAAACGCCTATCTCCAACATGGTCTTAAATGTTGAATATAAAAAAATATAATGCAAAGCAAAGATATTTTACAACACAAACGACATAAATGGCATAAAAATAGGCATTCTGCTTGAATACAATTGTGCAGTGCAACACTCGAAAACAAGAGTTGTGCTATTCAAAAATAGAGGTGTTTTTAAATACCTCTATTTAAATACCTCCCTATTGTCCTTAAAGGCCAGACTCATTATGAGACCTGTATTATCCTTTTTTCTAACGGCAGGAGGGCTAATGGGAATTACGGGATTGTCACCACTTGAGCTGTTGATCTCTGCAGCTCTTCCAGAGTTATCATCACACCCTTTATTACTTCTTTGAGTATTGCTTCCATTAACCAGTCATTCAGATGAACAGTGGTACCAGACTCTCTGTTTGTGTTTGCAATGTGACAAAATGTGACGTGACGTTTTTACTTAGTCCTGTATATTACTCATGGACACATGCTCAAAATATAAACAACTAATTTTCAGCTTCTCATCTTTGGCAAATTGAAAATGGCATTAAAAAACCCCCAAAAAACCTAATGCTGGCAACTTTATCCTCAGCTGCTACTTCTGGCCTTCAGTTTGAACCTATCAGACTTGATAACAATCACAAACTCCTGTAGAAGTTTTGTTAATGCTCAATGCTTCCCGTAGTACATCTTGTAACACTGTGAAGGTCCTGAAAGTTGAGGCTCGTTCTCCATAAAGCTTTATAGTAATGAAGTGCCTGATGAAAAGATATGACCACAAGGTTGTGAGCAGTGATGGTCATCAATGACTAAATGAGTTCCTTCACCCTTAGGGTGGAACAAGATCTCAGAGGCTTTAAGAGAGCAATGTGCCTGTTAACTTCTAGCTCACCAGTCTAGCCTTAGTTTGCTGGCTAGCTTCAGGCATGTGTTAAAAACCTGGGTCCGCTAAATTAAGTTTGGCTGTGTGTGCACAGCCCATGGCGTTGCACGCATCCACTTAGAGCACGTGAACTCACAGCTGCTTAAAGTCAGGCACTCGCCCATACTGGTTTGCACACACTCACTCTCTCCCATTACCCTCTCTTAATTGGCTACACTCCGTCTTTCTCTCTCCCTCTCCTTTTCTCTCTTGGATAGGCCCACGGGCCTGTTGGTACGCTGGCACACAGCAGCAGCAGCATTTGGGCATTTGTGCAGGTCTGGGGGCAAGGAAGAAATTGGAAACAGAGAAAGCGATACAGATGGGTGCCGGGATGAGGTTGAGAGCACGACTGATAGATGGAAGAAGATAGATTGCAGCTATTTGTCAACATAAAGAGATATTTTTCTTAAAATATCTAGAAAATATTAATGTATATTCACAGTAGCTCATCTTGAAGTTACAGCTGCAGTCAGAAAGAAGAGTAGGAGATAGCTCTCTCTTTTTCCACTAGCTGAGTAGTTGTCATGTGCTGTCAGCCAGCTTGTTCTCCATGTGCCTGTCACTGCTCTGGATAGGAGCTGCGGGTCCCAGCATCTTGCCAATTGGCGAACTGTGTGTGATTGTGTGGGAGGCTGTGTGTGCGCATGTGTGCTCGTTGCCCTCAGAGCACTTTGTTGATTCTACTCTGCGGTGTCAGTGACACATTGAGCTGGTTCGGTGGGAGTCCCCTGGTTTCCCCCGTGCTGTGTTTACTCCATCTGTTTACTCCCCCAAAACACTCTCAAATCTATTACCCTTCTCTCTCCCTCTCTCTCTTGCACTCTCTCTCTACTTTTTTCTCTCTCTCTGTCTCCATCCCTCTATTTTTTACTGTGTCGATCTCTCTTATTTACTCCTTACTTCTCCTGACTTGTCGTTTCAAATCAGTACTTTTGTGGTAGTCAGGTGGCGTGCCAGTCGACAGCCAGCATTCGTCTCTTTCTCAGCGGGAGGCAGGATTGAGTTTCTCCCTCTCGTCATCCAGTCAACTATCTTTTTGCTTGAAAAGCCAGAACACATTCTTTTTTTCAGTTTTTTATTAAGTTAGAGAGAGACAGTGGATAATGTCAAACTTTGTTTTTTAAGCTATGTAGCGTGTTATTGCAAAGCACACCTAAAATTTGGGAATCAGATGCTTTGATGAAGGAGGTGCAGATGCAGTTTATCAGGGGATTATGTGCAGATTTAGGGAATCCAATGATTTACACTTACACTCCTACGTAATATTTGCTGGAGTCAGTTGCCTTTTAAAGTTTTAGGGGTATCGGAATAAAAAGGTTTAACAAAACCTCACACACCACAAATTTCAGACTTTTATTTGTAAAATATTTAGAGAACCAGGTATGATTTTCAGTAAAAGATATCAAAGTTTGTTGAAATGTAACAAGGCACTCTAAATAAGTTAATATACATGATCATTTTAAATAGTAATAAAAAGTATATGATTGCTGTTTTTTTTTTCTTTAAAGAGCTCATCACAAAAAATATGAGCCACTAGCGCCGCAAAAACTCTTCGGAGAAAAAAATGTAAAAAAAAAAAAACAGCAGTTAACATTCAGTCACATTTGGATTCACATGTCATAAAAAGAAAATTTTGAAATAACCATAGACTTTTCCTTTCTACAGAGCATCACCTCTGAAACAACTTCATTAAGCCTTGTGCTCATTATGCAACCTGTATTATCCCTTTTTCTAACAGCAGTCCAGAGTCTGTGTGATGGTATGAAATGATAGTTTACATGCCCAGTGCCAAGGGCACCACCAAGGGCTCATGAATGAGAGATTAAAAGAAGCAAAAGTAGAGCAGGAAAAGAAGAGAACTGCTTTTCCTTTTTTTTTTTTGCTCATCACTGTGACTGGTTAATTAGCCTGCTCCTCTACAGAGCTTCAGCTGCAGAGACAGAGTTCAATAGTTCATCTATCTACCACTGAGCTACAACTGTGGTAAACCTGGATTACCTGCTCCTCCGGCTACCAGACCCCGTTTTAACACATAACTATCGTGTTGAACAACCTGGAAATCAAATCAGTCCAAGAACTGCATAGATGGATTCACAAAAAAGCTGTTGATCAAAAGATTCTTAATGCTTCAAAATATTTTCTTCTAGTGGTCTCTAAAGTTTTCAAGCTCTAACTTCCAAAATAATACAGGACAAAATTAAGTAATAATTTTATCTTGGTTATGGGTCAGAAACCTTCCTATTGCTTGATTCAGTTAGCCAAACAGGGATTCATACCAATATTAATTGAAATAAATTGTTACATGTAACATGTTAAATTGTTTTCATGTAATTTAGAATTAAATTAAATTATATGAAATTTTTTTTATCATTTTGTGACTACTTCCACAATTCATTAACTAAAAAGAAAAGCAAACTGAAGTCAGTGATGCTATTTTAGGACTTTACTAGAAGATACAAATATGAAACAGCAGAACTTATATATTTTTTAAGGATTTATGATTTTTGTCTTTTAAAATGTGATATTTTTAAACTTTTTGTCCATTCTGTATTAGACAAGTGATAGTATGAACCACCAATTAAACCAGTGTTATTGTTGCAACGCAAGGCAAAAATATTCTTTTTCTTTTATAAAATTGGATAACATTTTGTGTAATTTTTACACCTAGAGCATTGAAAAGTGCTCAGTTTCTCTTGTAAAAATATATTTGCTTCTTAAACTAAATGTGCACAGTTGATACAAAGCACATCACCAATTAACCTCTTCTTACTCGGAAAGGAAATCAGGACACAAATTTCCTATACATGCCTTCACACCTTCAACAAAGTGTAGCCTTTGTTCTCATTTATTCTAAATGTGTTGTTGACCGCAGATGAAGCAATATTAAAGGTATTGTGACTACACTGATGAGACACAAAAGTGAGGAGACTGAAAGAGATGGTTTGATGTTCTTTACAATAGCAAAGAGCAAATTAAAATTCCAGTCCTTCTTGGTCACATTCTATCTGCTTCACTCATCAGATAAGAAAATCATTAGGTGGATAATAAAGGTGTAGCACACCTCACTGGATGCAGCACAACGGCACAAAGCAAAAAAATGCATAAATTGACAGTTTTTTTCTTTTTTTTGCTAAATTTCACACTTTTTAATGATTATTCCAGTATTGCTGACAAGAAGTTTTGTTCATCTTAACATAGTTTTTGTAGCCATTCTTCTAAGTTTGTGGATACAACCTGCTTAAATGAATCCATTTTGATGCCAGTTGCTCCAGCGATCGTTTTATATCGTGGGGAAAGTGGAGTACAGCGGAGCAGAGGGTCAATTTGGCTAATGAAGTTGTCAGAGACAGTGCAGCACCAGGGTTGATGGGAGGGCCTGCCTGGCAGCCAATAGTAACGGCGTTGCTGTGATCAGCCGAGCATGATGGGAGACCACCCTGCACAGCGAGTGCAGAGGCTCGACACAGCCCCCAGATCAAAGAGCTGGTTCTGTACTGCACCAGCGGTCAGAGCAATGCACCTGCTTAATATATGCATTTATATTTACACATACAGTTAAACATGCTTGTTAGCAGTCTCAAAATTGTGCTTGACATTAGCACACATGTATAATGCATATACTATAAGTAGCTGCATCTTATGCAAATATATAGGAAAATACAATAATTTGCTATACTAAGCACCATGCACTGTAAGAAATGAGGAACCTTTGTTAAAAGTATTAATTTTTTTATCCCAATTTCCCATCTTCACTGGCAGCTCTGCTTTTCAACTCCATGGCGCTCTCCTCTGTTCATCCATATCATGTCTTCCCCTTGGTTGCCCCTCTTTAGTTAAGTTATCTTATTAAAAACCACTTCTCTTGTCTTCCTCCAGTTAGCCTCCAGTGTTAGCTCTCTGCTCCTTCCCTCACCCCACCGCCTTTCCGTCTCTCCTCCCTCTCTGCTCCTCTGCTCTCTGCTCTGCTCTGCCCAGGGTTCTTGTTTGAAATTCAAGAGTGGTGCAGTGAGACTGCAATAACCTACATTCAGATCTCTTTTCATCATACTTATTTTCTTTCCCTTTTTATTTTAGCATTAGTCCTTTTTGTTTTAACAACTTATGCTGTGACATTCTTAAGATGCATGCTACATGTACAAGATGCCTCAATCAGACATTTGTTAACAGTTTTTGACCTCTGTTTATTTGCAATGCTCTTATTAATATATTTTAATTATTCAAGAATCTCCTATTGAGATGCAACGTATGTCCCACCAGCCAATCCTCGTCAAGATGAGCTTCAAAATGTTTCACACGTAATGTAAGTGTATTGCCTGGAAAACACAAAGCTAAAAGTTGAACACAGTAATTACTAAAATACAAGACAGAAACTTGAATTAAAAGATTATAACAGTGACATTGAAGTATTAAAACTGCTTTTAAAAGTTATTCAAAATTATTCTGTCAAAGTGAACTAGGGATGCTCTGGCGATTACTCCATTCTACGGAGCAAATGTTTAAAAGGCATATTTTCCTAATTCTTTTCTAGACCTGAGCTATCAAAAAACCTCTTTCTGAGAGATTTGTATTATGAGTTTTAACCTGCTGATAGTAACGGTAACTGATTCAAATTTCTCATTGAACTATAGGAGCAGTGACATTATTCTGCATCTGTGTGAGAACAGTTGTTTTAGAACAAGGGTCTACTATTATTTTAAAAAAGCAAGTAATGATAATGTTGCTGAGATTTTAAGCTGTCTTTTGCATTTTGACTTCGAGAGAGCAGCTAGCATAACCAAAACTCTGAGTTTCTGGGGAGTGTAAATCTTTATTGTAAGTTAGATATTTCCATATAAATGCAAATATTTACAAATACAGTGGGTTTCTCGAGAGAGGGCAGTTAAAAGCTCAAAGGAATCAAGTGAAAGTCTCGCTCTCTCCTGCAGCTTGAATGAACATGTGGTTTTAAATAGCATCTTAGATCCCTGTACTTTCTCTAATTTCATCTTAAACACCTCACTTGCTTTCATAGTTACCTGTAAGTCATTAGTATAGTGAGTTCACTGATCAGAAAATGGACAGGGGGAAGGGAAAAAAGATATTCTTTTCTTCTTTATTTAGTAAACTATTTGTCACTTTGTCTGTATGGGAACTCTTGATATTAAGATGGTCTCTCTTCGCCAGTGTTTAATTGAAAATGCTGATATGGCTGTCCTTATCGTTATTGCTTCTTCTGCACCAGCCTGCTGTGTCGGCGTAGCTTTGTGTATCGATGCTGAAGGTGCAACTCAAGTACGTCCCGCTGACTTCTAGGTGAACTCCTCTCCAGCAGATTAAAATAAAAATAAAGAAAGGAAAAGTAGAAGGCCAAATGAGAAGGAAAAGGTGTGCATATACTCGGAGAGAGGAGAGCGGGGGGCCAGGGGGGAGTGGTGGTAGGTGCTTCTATATGCATATCTGTGTCTTGTGTGAAGTTTCTCTTGGCTTCGCTTATAATAAGGAAGTGACATATGTTAGCAGTGGGTGGCAGTGCAGGAAAAGCAAGCTGGCTTGATGCTGGGGAATGTGAGTCAGAAGATTCAGGGTAACAAAATCCCCTCCCCCCCTTATGTTGCGCATGGAGAACAAGTTAAAGAGCTGCTGTTGCCCTTTAATGCCCTTTTGTTTTGCTTCAGATGTCTCACCTTTTCATCTAATTTATCATTTTAAACTTTTTTGCTTAATATGGCCAGTTTATATGCACAAATAGGTGAAACGGAAAGCTCTGTTTTGGGATTTATTTTGTCTTTACTATAAATATTGCTCTAGGAGAAACCTGCGTACATATAATACAATATAAACTCTCCTGTGTTCATGTCTGCATGTGAGCACACATGGCCCAAACAGATTAACCCTGATTAATCCATAATGAAAGCCCCCGAATATTACTTGGGACACAAGATGCTTATTTCCATGCTTTTATTTGCCTGGGATTAATAATACATATCGAACTTGTACAGATGTGCATTAATGTGAATATGCGTGCTCAGATTTGCATTGACATCTTCAAAGTAAGTCAAATTGGATGCTTAAAGGGTCAAAGCTAAGGGCAGTGTGTGTTAGTTGTACCCAGGACAAGCATTCAAAATGAGAATGAAAAACTTGGCATCGATCTTAATATTGGTTCAAAGCCTGGTTTTAAATACTGCAGTGTCCGCTCTCTGAAGGAATTTTGAGTATTTGTAGAAAACAAGCAAAAAAAGAAAGACACTGAGGGAGAAAAGGCAGATATATTGATAGCACGCCACACTTCTCTCTGCCCTGAATAATCATGATCCTGAACTGGGATACTGCTTCAAAAAGATGAGAGTATGTGTGAACTGTGAGTGAACTGGAACCTGCATATGAACCGAGGTGATAGCCCAGCCCAGCAGCTATCCCGGCTCCCCCAGCTGGGTAATTGTGAAACGCCAAAGTTTGTGTGTACTGATATTGTGTGAGTAGATCAGGCTAAGGGATTATATGTTGTGGACACAAATAACTGATGCAAATCATTATGTGGCTAGGGATGACAGAACGGTTGAGGTTCAGTCTTAGAGGACTGTCAGGTGAGCAAATGTTTGTTCCATTTTCTCAAAGTCTGTTCCACAACAGACTTTGTGGAACGGACTCTCTCCTTTTTTCCCCTTTCTCCATCTCTCTATTTTGTATCTCTCTCTCTGTTAAACTGTCACTGTCTGTGTGCCATCTCTTTGGGGCTGTTATCATATTCTCTCTCAGATCTTGTCTCTCTTATAGTTGTGTTATTCGGAATAATTTGAAACTCAAATGACAGATCCTGAGACAGATGTGTTTGGAGACTGCAGTACCTTTTCAGACAGATAGGTGGCAGTGTACCTTCAGGCTAGATCATTTTCTCTGCATATTCCTCTTCTGCTCTCAGTATTTTTGCTGTTAATGTCTCTATTACAGTATGTGATTTATTTTCAAGTTTTCATAACAAGAAATGATTCAGATGGATCTTTTTAAATCTCTTGTCATGTCAAGCTCCCATCGTTTTCCTTGTCCTCTTTCTAAGTCTCCCTCTAGGCTATCTGTCCATACTTACCCTCTCATCTCCCACTGCAGGTGCTTCCTGTCTAACCGCTTTACTGCAGTGTCACCGGGCACCTGTTAGATGTAACTATTCATTCTTCTATGGGATCCATAAAAGATCACATCAGCTGCAAAGAAATTGTAGTGTTAGAAAGGCAGAAAGGAGGAGATCCTTGCATGCAGAAGGAAACACATGATCTCACACAGTTTAGCCAGATCAATTTTGTGGCTCTCAAGAACTTGAGGGAGATCGGGTTCAGAGAGCCCATGGAAATAGATGGTTTTGTGATCAAAACACCCACTGCTAACTCCACGAGCTTCATCACTGTTGTCACATGTTTGTTTCTTATTTGATTTCAACTCTCATGTACTTTAACTTGCATCAAACACACCGACACAGCTTCTCTTTTTCCATTTTAAATGTTCTTTAAGAGGTTAAGCCGACATGTATTCTACTTTTATATTAGCAAAAGTACCTCTATTAACTTATGTATGTATTTGTTTTTAGTGAAGGTCAATTCGACTGGAACTTGGTCTTGTTAAAAGCTCATAACTGCCTTTATGTCAGTTTTTCTTCAAATGAAAAAGTATTTTTGCTTATACCAATACATCAATTGGCTGGACAATAAATATTATTATTAATTAATACAATTGGGTGAGAAGCTTGGACATCTGGGAGGGGTTCAGAGAAGAGCCGCTGCTCCTCCACATTTAGAAGAGTTATTGGTGATGGCTCTGGCGTCTGGTTAGGTCTCCCTGGTGGTCTCCCTCGGAGGAAGACCAAGGACACGCTGGAGGGAAAATGTCTCTCGGCTGGTCTGGAAACGCCTTGGGATTCCCCTGGAGGAGCTGGTCCAAGTGGCTCAGGAGGGGGAAGTCCGTTCTTCACTGCTTCAGCTGCTACTCAACAATCTGATCCCAGATTAGGGGACGGACGGATGGATGGATATTTAAAAATAAGTTGTGCTTAACCCACATTTTTGTTTTTCCCATCATCATGATGGCTCTTGCATTTAGTTTTAGCATCTTTTAGCAAATCGAATGAGGGTATCTGCAGCTTGAAAAATATTTCTGTCTGACTAAAGGACAGTTTTAAAACAATATGAAATATATCAGCAGATCAAATACTGTTCACTGAATTTATATACATTTTGTGCTGCTAGTTACTTTTTCAGTTGTCAAAATTCTTTTAACCCTGTTTTTATGTAGTTTATCTTTAAAATCTAAACCCAAATAATTGTGCAAGAAACTCCATTAAGTTAATTAAATTAAAAACGTTTAGGGAGTTCTTTCTGCATTCATTCTCATAATTCATTGTACTTATATATTTTTCTCACTAATGTAATTCCTGAGAAACTTTAACAGGCATTCATAGCATTAAATGTTATGAAAATTTCATATAAAAATTTGAGCTGATATTGCTATCTGATCGATTTTAACATTGGTCTTATGACAGTTAACCAATATTTACCAATATTATATAGATTTTACTACCCTTTAAAGACCTTGAAAAAAACCCCCCGACAACCTTGTACTATACAAATTCGTACTTGCAACATTGAGAATGTATAATACTTTGCCTATCTTCAACATTAGCTAGTTGCATTTAGTATTTCCTGCACACATTTACACCAGTTTTCTGTCCTTTTTCACCTCAATGCTCCCCCTCCTGTCCATCCCCCCTTGGTCACACCTGAGAGTTGAGAGTCTGCCGTGCCCAAGTTTGCCACATGTTCATAGGGTCAGCCAGAGTAGCTGGGTGAGCGCCAGCCTGCTGAGAGTGAGGGCCAGGGCAGGCCAGCGTTTGCTCTGACCAGCAGCAAGACCTTTACAGACTGGGATGGGAGAGGGGGTGAGAGTGGCAGAGTTTGTATCCTGCAGATCACAGCGATAACTGATCTATACGCACAGGAAAGGTACTTTAGTGTACTGCTCACCCAGCAAAGACCCCACAAACTTGGGAAGCAAGTCCACATGCGTCTGTCTGCACGTGTTTTATAAATGGATTTGTTGAACGTGCATTTTCTCTTTTTGCAGCCTATATGTAAAGGAAGGGTAAACTTTTCAGCTTTTTTCACGTGATCCAGCTAAAACTGTGTTTTAGAGAACACATATGCAACTTCAAACTGCATGAGTGCTTATGTGTGTGAAACTTGTGTGTGTCTGTTGGCTAATAGGGAATGCAAAGATAAGTACACAATTAGATTAGATTCAATTTTAGCAACCTATTTGTGTTATGGTAAATATGCATCACTCTAAGTGTCTGAATTGCAGTTTTCTTTCAAATATCTTAACCTAGACTGCTCTGTTATTTTCATTTCTTTTTTAGTTTTTCATTTAGAAATGCTAGATTTCTTTTGTGTTATCTAATGTTTTTGTAGTATGGGTTTTATAATACTTTAACTTATTCAAAAAAATCCAGCAACTGGCTGGACATAGGCCTAAGATGGGGATGTCTTTACAGGCATTGTGTATGCATGTCCCTCCGCTGTGTACGCTTAGCAGTGTGCCACATCTCCAGCCCCTTATTCTCAGATAATTGTACTGCAAGCCCTCAGCCTCCCCTTTAGCCTGAAAACCAAGCTCATTGCGGACCCCAAAGAGCCTTCAACCCCCACCCATGCTGTGGAAAAAAAATCCCAAGTTGTCCTTGTGCATAAAAGTAGATTCTACTCTCCAACACCTTTTCAAATTAATATTTGCGATGGGCGCCATTCTGCCAGCCCCAGTTTCTGTTCCCCGCCTTTGTTCCTGCGTTTGATGTAATGGAGGCAAGGACAAAGAGGAGAGCAGGCAGAGTGTGTGAAAATGGTAGTTAAGTGGGCTTAAGGGCTCCTTCAGTACCTACTGAAAGGCCTGGACCCTGAATAGGACCCTCGCACTGCTAAGCTGTAGTGCAGTAAACAAGACAGGTCCACCACAAAGGTGCGTCTCAAATGAGCACAGACACCCTCGTTCCTCTTTTTCCTCACCCCAGCCTCCCACCCGACTCTGACATCTGGCCAATCCCAAGATCTGTCTGAGCTCACTCATCGCATCCCCTTTATCCGCTCCCCTTCATCTTTCCTCCCCCTCATATCGTTTCTCTTATTCTTCAGAGTTTCTCTGGACTCTCCTCTGGTGTATTCGTGTTTGTGTTTTGTTGTACTGGTCCTGGCTGGACAGCTTGCTCCCTCTAGCAGTCTTGTCCCCCTGTGCTGGGGCGGTTCGGCTCCTTTGTTTGGTTAATTGCAATGAGTATAATGTACTAGTCTCTCGGAGGTCCACGAAAGACAATTAGACAATCCCAAGAATTTAATGAGACACCAGCAGCCCCAATCCCCCATCCTTTGCTTTGAGAAACACCCTGGTCTCCAAAGGCACTGACTGTGGTTGGGGTTTGGGGTGGGGGAGTGTTGATACAGGTTGCCTGGTTGTGCTCGTGTTTACTAGATTGTTAGTCGGAAATCACTTAAGGAAAAGACGACCAAGAGATGAAATAGCTCAAAAAGAAAATATTCTGTCACAGTTTTAATTTTTTATTTATTTGACATATTTGCAGACTTCCGACACTATGGGATGCTCGTGTAAGGACACACTTCTGTTGGACAGGAGCGATTTCCTGGGAATATCAGTGTAATTATTAAGAGTTATTATCCTGTTCACCCAGTGTAGGAACAGAGCACTTGACGGTGTCATCCCCTAAAGGAGGAGGGATGGCTGAGGAGCTTGGGTGATGGACAAAACCCTGGGTGGCCTTTTAAGGACTTTTCCCTGCTCTTTTTTCCCCCCACTTTTTTCTCTTTAATAATTCTCTCTTAGTGTTCGCTTTCTCTGTCTCTTTTTTCTTCTGCTTTACATTCAGTCATCAACTCTTAAGACCTCTCTGCGGATCATACCAAGATAAAGACCATCTTAAAACAGAAGAAATATCCATAAGTGATTTATTATATCTCTCTTCACCTCATGTTGAGATTAATTAATAATATCACGTTGCCTTTTTCAAGTGGCTATAATTCACAACCTTAAAACCTACACTTTCACCATGTCATGAAGGGAGGTCTTTTTTTTCTTATGTTCCTCTGGTCCTCTTCTCTCTTCCATTCTTTCTCTCATTCTGTCATTCCTGTTCTTTTTTTTCTCCCTCCCCGGCTAATCACGGTGTTACAACAAAAGACGGGGCTCCATTATTGCATGTGTCTGTCCCAGAAGAAAGGAAATGAGAACGGGACAGAGGGTGGCCGTGGCCTGACACCGCACTATTAATCTTCCAGTAAAGCCTTGTCAGGCAGAAACGGACACAAATGGATCACTCCCATTAACTGGGAGAGTGTAGGTAAGGGCTTTAACAAGCGTTTACCAGAGTCCATTTTCTCACTAATGAAGAGGGGGAATACGCGGCCTCCCAGAAAAACCTGCAGGACTGCACTTGAAGGCTTAGGTGGAGGAGGAAGGGAGGGAAGAAGAACCGGAAGAGGTTACAAGATGGCAATATGTGAGCATGGATTAAAACTGTGTTTTCTGTGTCGACATTAACCATGGTGAGAGGTCAAGATCAAGGCCACCTTTATATTCACCTTTTCATTGCCCCACATAAAACAGGCCTTCATTTGCTGTAGGACAGAGAGATTCTGGTTTCGGAGACTGTAGAACCAAAAGTCGTCATGAAAATTTGAGAAGATTTTGGGTTCATCAGAACGACATAAGGCAAAGTGATTATAGAAATAGTTTTTATGGAGAACTAAGGGTTACAGTATCATATTTTTTGATGGTTTCACATGACAATAATGCAGCTCAGGTTTGATTCATGACACTTTTTTTGTCATGGATCTAATTTTAACATTAACATTTTTTGTTTGTCTTTTCATTAGTAAAATAGAAGTCATATAAATAACCCACTTCAGTTCTATTTTCAAGATTAGCTTGATCAATTTGGGTATTTTGTACTTTGAACTTGAGATGATCAAATACAGTCTAGTATTCTTAAACAATTGCAAAATAACTGTGGAGCAGATGCTTGCTTTAGTTAAGTGGGCTTAATGGTTGACCATTGAAATTATCCACACAGTGCTTACAAAACATATATTTTGTCAATTCTTTCTTATTCTAATAATAATTGCTAAGTTATTGGTGCCTTTGTGAATGCTGTTGCCCGATGAGGGGTGTTTTTAGTTGACTGTCAGCAGAACAGGACAGCTCAGTAACTACTTCCTTTCTTAGACTCTCAAACATAGATCTGACATGGTCTCAAACTTAATATTTTACATGGTAATTTTTGAAGTAGATGCTAACATTAGTTTTGTTAAAATTCACTTTTATCTTTAATTCACTCAAATTCTGCTGGATAAGTAATTTAAAAACGGCGCAGACTTGTGGAATACAGTCAGACAGTGTAGTGAGTTGGCAATTCAGTATCCCTTTCTGACTTCAAAATAAGAGTCTTAAACATAGATAAAGTGTGATGTATCCATGTCTCATAATAATACATAATGAGATTTACTTTGCCAGATAAAATCACATTTGGAAAGTAACTAGATAAGGGTAGGTTTTAAAGTGATGAGAATTATCAGGGCATTACTGTTAAAGGTGAATCATTCAGACTGTTTCTGGCTGAGACTGATGTCCAGTTGTCTTTAACATATTGTCTACTGATTTTCATTTTTACATGAATTAATAAAAACATACATCCACAACTTGTATCTGCTATTTGTTGGAACCATATCAAACTGATGATATATGTAGATGTATTTGTAGACTGAAAACAGGAAGAATTATCCTTTTGACTGCTGATCAGAGCTGATTAAGAGAAAAAGCTGATCTGTAAAGAATTCACAGGTGTACTCTAGTCTTACTAACACTTCCATATCATTGATCTCAACTTAGATATGAACATATTTTGACCAATACTAACAAAAAAAAATTCTTTGACATCCTTGTCTTTGTAGAAAGGCATGGGCCAATACTGTAGGATTCGTGGATTTGCATTTATGTGCTATGTTTTAAACATATGTCTGACAACCCGTCGAGCTGACAAAGTTCCTTCCACCTTGCCCTGAAACCTGCTGGCAGTGTGACACAACTCTCGAGGGTGTCTCCTGCATCGCACCTAAACTCCCAGAAGGGTATGTGTGTGTGTGCTGTTTTGTATACATCTGTGTGTTTTCTATCTGGGAGTTATCAGAGTAGACCTTCTTGTTGAATTTTAATGCATTATGTCCCTTCTCCCTTGACACAAGTTGGATGGGCAAGTGATTTCTTTGAAAAGCTGCACGATAACAAGAGATGTGCTGGAAATACATCAAAGATCAAGCTGTGGGCCGCAGTGTAATTTATCACTGTCTGTCCATATGCTAAACAGTTTTAGTTTAAGTCAGGAAACAAGCGGTCAGATAATTAAAAAAAAAAAAAATCTGAATTCCACTCGGACTAAAAACATGCAAATGTGTTTTCTGCTTTTGTGATATTTTTATTTTTTTCTTAGTTATTGTCTTTCTCTCTAAGGTAAGAGTGAGCTAAAATCTCTCAACAGATTAGATGTTCATCTTGTTTTTGTTAAGGCCATGGTATCAGTAGGTGTGCGTTTGGCTGTTGTTTTCCTCTGTGTCAAGTGTCTGGTAACAATCAGACCCGTTTCCTGACCGCAGCCACATCGGTGGAACTGGTGTCATTAAAGAGATAGCAGCACACGCGGACCTGAGTGATATCAGAAACTGAGCAGAAAAGTCAGAGGAAGAGATGCACTGCCAAGCCAGTTTGTCTGTTATCAATGCCTTTGTCTTCCACCGGCTCCCAGGGAAAACTTTGAGACGAGAGGAAGACCTCACCTTCCTCCTCCCAGACGCCACTCCGCCCCGTCTTCCCATCGCACTCCGCACCAACATCCCCCTTTCACCCACCCACCACCCCCCCGACACCCCAAACATTTTTAATTATATCTTCTACCAAGTAGTGCGGCTCAGTAACCAAGGAGCTGACATTGATGCATGTGCTGATAAATCCGCAAACACTGGAAACAAGATTAACAAAGATTTTGAGGAAAGGGTGACAGCTAATTTTGCGCAATGGTTTGGTGCCTTATTCAAGACTGATGTTTTTGATAGAGCAAGCCACGCCTGAGAATTCACGCTTATACGCAGGGGAGGGGGCCTCAAGCATAGCAGTATAAGTTTGGTGGCATTTACTTTTTAAATAGTTTTTTTTTCCAACATAAACATCAGTATACTTTGTCACTTTGGTTATTTCATTTTTTCATCATTGCCACAGATCACCTTTGTTACTCATGCAGGAAAAATAACTGACTACAATGTTATACCTCTTTAATAATTTAGATCATATTACAACATAATTATAATAAAAAAACAAAATAATGCCCTAACACAACAATAAATGGACTTAGTGTTTGCGGAGTTCAGGTTAATGTCCATGTCCGTAATTTGAAAGAAGTCATAAATTTGTGCATGCCTAAGAGTTGACTCAGGTGTTGGTTTCAGTATTTGTGTGTCTAATCATTGCGATCTAATCAGTGTATGTTACGGAGTTGGTGACATTCCACTCCAGGCCCAGAGTCCTGTCTCTAAACTGACTCTCAACCCTCTGAGACACCGATTCACGGTCTTCTGAGAGAGATATCTGTCCGCTTCATCACCCATACACACATACCGTAGAAAAGAGAATGAGATAACAATCATACTTCTACAACTGATTTCCTATTTTCTCATCGAAAGAGCCACCACCCCACCTCCGTCTGTTTTCTTTCTTCTCTCTCCAGCCAATTTCAGCTCTATACAGTAGGAATGTCCTGCAGATTTCTTTTGTTCTTGTCTCATGCCTCTTTTCCTTCTCTGTTTTCTTTATTCCCGCCTTTTCTTTCCCCTTTTCCCCCAACTACGTGATGTCTTCCCCACTTATAATCCCCTTCCCTGTCTTCGTCTGAAGGCAGCTGATGGCTTCTTTCAGTTTTTTTTCTCTTTGTCAATTTCTCCTATGTCCCTGTGTCTCTTTAGCTCTCTTTTTCATCTGCCACCCCCCCCACACACACGCACTTCCATCTGCTTTCGCTTTTGTTTCCCCGGCCCCACTCCCGTCCCAACTTAAAAATGAGGAATGCGGTGTGACCCTGACCTCCATCGGCCCTGCGACCACCTCCGACCCCCCAGGTGACCCCCGGTCTCTGTTTTGACAGCTTGATTAATTACCCAGTGTTATGATTTATGAGAAAAGCTGTATGTAAAAATAATAGACAACAGGTGGTCTTGAAAAAAATTGGTAAATTTGAAAGAGCTTCTAGTGAGGCTTGAGGCGGCAGCGGGATTGAGGGTGGCTGCACGTGAGAAAAATGTGTACATTTTCTATTGTTAATTGTTCTCAACCATTTTTGAAGACTACGTCAGGTTAATAAGAAAATGTCTGGTGCTACATGCTTGGTTTCCTTAGTTGCCAAAGCGTGGATTCCACCACGTGTATGGTGAGAGGATGAAGGGGATTACAACATGCAGCTCCATGTGTGTGCTGTGAAGCATGAACCCCGCCATGTGGTAATGACACAATGGAAAATGTGCTTGAACACAGACTTACAAGCACACTCTCTCACACACAGATATGCTATATGCTCTGCCACCTCTTCTCCGGGTTACACGCTGTGAAAATAAGCAGAGTAAATGGCAGGACAGACCAGTCATAGTGTTTACCCTTCACACCTCAAACACAGCTTGTGATTGGCTGTAGCGACCTCCCCTGACTCACAGACCTGTGGTGCACCTCCACTTAGAGAGAGGTCAAACTTTCGGACAGTTGCAGCGTCCGTGTGTTTGTGGTTCTGTGAGTAAATACGGGGGTTTTCTGGTCCTCCGTTTTCTGACCTGTCACGTTTCCAAATAGAAATTAATAATTTATACATGATGTTGGAAAACTGTCTCACGCCTCTCATGAAATACCAAATTGTGCCACATAGCAATAGCCAGCAACATCAGCATCACCACCAGCTCCATCTCTGGTTGTCCCTTCTAGGTCACAATAACAGGGCAAAGGTGAAGTGACTTCTCTTTGACCTGTGGTCCAACGTCATTGCAGAGATTCTATGATGTTTAGTAAGATTAATCTGTAGAACAGCTACATTGTTCACTTATGATAGATTATCGGTAAAATGACGTTGATTGTATTATCTGTACCTACAGTTAATACAGTGGTTTGCAACTTTTTCATGTTTTGTCACATTATAATCAAAGACTAATTTGACAGGACAGCCATTCCTCATTAATCTGGTCAAAAAAACAGTTTCTTGTTCTTCACTGTTCTTAATAGAGGGTCTGGACCCTCTACTATTGAGAAACAATTGGTTGCTGGGGATGTGAACGCTTTAGAAGTTTAAAACAACTGGATCTGATTTGACCCAGTAACGTTTGGCTTTGGCATATATAATGTGCCAGCTCGATGAAACTCACTAGAAATAACTTGTGCTGTAAACAACCTGTGGGTTTAGAGCCACATCAACTTTGCCGGACATAAAATATTTTATACATTCCTCTTCCTTCGACTTTAATTGCTCAATACTTAGAAACATGACCAACACTGACTGAATTGCTTCGTTCACTTCCTCCATTGTCATTGCCAAGCTATCAACATAAGACGCAAGTCATAATTCACAACTCCCCTTTCTGTTTGCTGATTGTCCCAGTTGGAATTCAACTGGAGAAATCAAGATCAATAGGAGAAATCCCAGACGGTGCACTGAAGGGAGACAAAAATTGTGAGGAACACACAATGGTTAGGCTAAGTCCTCATGAACTCCACAAGTCTTGAAAACAAAACAGCTTTTCTTGAAAGGAAGCTGTGAGATGTCCCTTTTGTAGTTGTTCTTAAACCATGTAGGGGACAGAGCAAGCATGTGATAGAAAGTGGTCTGGTAAGATTAAATTAACTTCTTATCCTACATATACTCTGTGAGTTTTGCAGAAATCTAACATTGCACTCCGAGGTGGAGTAACACAATGGTGGCTTCTGTAGGGAGTCTTTACTTCAGCAAGAACTAGGAACCTGGTCAGATTTAATGGAAGATGGATAGCTCTAATGATGGGGTAATGCTGAAGAAAAAACTGCTGCACTTTACTTGAACAAGGGTTCACCTTCCAGCATGACAACAACCGCAAAGATACTACCAAAACTACCGAGGAATGGTTATGATCAAAGCATATCCACATCTTAGAACTGTCCAATCAAAGTCCAGACCTAAATCCAGTTGAGAATGTATCACACCAAAGGTTGTGATACTGTTTTATAAACTAATCATACCTTAAACTTTGCCACAATGTTATCCCTGACCTCTCCGCTGTATGTTCACTAATATCAAATCTCTATAGCCTCCACAGAATGGAGAATGAACTTTCTGTTCATTCTCCATCCAGTCTGACTGAACATGAGATATGTTGAAAAGAAGAATGAACAACAATTTCCATCTCTAGACATTGCAGTTGAAATTGCAACAAAATGGGTTCTACGACGTATTGATTGATTGATTTACTTTGTGTTAGTCTGTGACTTAAAATTGAAATAAAATGCATTGAAGTTTGCTGTTACAATGACATAAAGTTAAACAAAAGTTGAAATCTTATTGATGTTTATGAAGTGTACATTATAATATAGTTTTTGGAGAAACTGTCACAGTACGTAGCTGCACAGGTAAACTACCCATGTTTTAGAGGACAGATGTCCTTCATAATTTATCATGAACACACACACTTTTTATTTTTGTTTGTTTTGTGGACATGTCTCTTTCTTTATATGCACATATGTGCTTACATGTGTCTGCAGTTACTAAATGTGTCTTTCCGTTGACCCCCTTCTGACTCAGTCTGTACATGTAGCCATGTACCTTGCACTCAACTTGCATGTCTGTATCAGCACAACAACTACCTGTCCAGATGGCAAAATAGAAACATTGGACAGCTGTCAGAGGAGGTGAGATTTCTTTGCTCTAGTTTTAAGTACTATGACATTCATTGTTGTTGTCATTGTAATCAATGTTTTATATGGATTCATTTTAGTCAAAAGTTTTTATAAACAGCTTTCATTTTGTCAAAAAAAGTAGCATCATATTCCTTTCTTTGTACATTTAAATCTTTATCTTTCTTACCCATGTTAATCAGTGATATATGCCCCTGAAGACAGGGATGCTCCAGGGCAACTTCTCCTCCTCGTGTCTACACTTATTTTGTAGCGTCTCCACTCACCTCTTCTCCTGATTTATACATTAAATAGTTATGTGGGAGAATGGGGAGGCACCTATCATTCCATGATCTATATCTCTCTGTGCCTCCATTAAAAATACATGTGTATGCTTAGGGGAGACAATATAGAATATATAAATCAAAATGGTAATGGCAGCATTGTAAGGCTGCTGTATTTATTTCCCTGTAGCTTTCCCTCGGTGAACTGTGGACTCTTTTTACTGACTTTATTTCCTTTCCGATGGTTAACGCATTTGCTTCAACATTAAAATATGTCGGATGATAAATTCACTGGTTATCATCCTTTATTTTATCTTCTTTTTAGGCTTTTTTAGCCTATTAACACATCCGTGATCTGCCCTGTGAATTCAAACTCTCAACTCTCCTGTTGTAAATGGCATGCTTTGATGTAACTAAACAAGTTAAAAGTAGGATCGAAAAGGGAAAAAGTTGACAAATGACTTGTGTAACATTTACTTGCACAATCGATAGCTCTGACAATTTCCACCTGGACGGTGATTAATGCTACATCCACCCCCTATCCAAGAGCCCCCACCCCCAGCCCCTTACCTCCCTCTGTTTGTGTCGTGCTGGGCGCAGATGAAGCAGGCTTGCGAACTCCGTGTTTTTCAATGTGTGTGCGGGTGTGCGTGCGTGGGTGCAGGCGTGTGTTTGTGTGTGTTCATTAAAGTAGCAGTGTCAGTCTGGACATTCAGCCTCCAAACATCCATTGAGCATCGATAGTTGTACAAATACACTCAGCGTCAAGTGTGGGGAAATAACTGACTGGGCTTTTTTGGGCTTTTCACCGTGGTGCTTTCCATATGAGTGTTTTCCTGTCTCCACAGATGTGCTGAAAATAGTCAGGTCAAGAGTAGTGAAATAAAATGAGAGAATTAGAAAGTAAAACAGAGAAATAAATGTAAATATAGGCACAAAGAGAAGCAAAGGCATGAGAGATCAGACGGCGTACGACTCTTTTCACTTCCTCCACCCCACTGCTCCACTTTGAACCCATTTATAAATATTCAGCTCCACATATAAACACTAGCCAAATGAGCTCAGGCATCCGAGCCAAGGTTAAAAACTCTACTTCTCATTGCAGACTCAATGACTTGACTAGCTCAAAAGGTTAGTTTCTTATTCTGACCCAAGCTGTTTATGCTCATTAAGATCAAGGGAAAACATAATCATTACTGCACAGTTATTTACTCAGGCCAAATTAGTGTATGATTATTTTAGATCAAGCACAACAAAAAAGTGTCTTTGATGTTGAAATGAAAAGATGAATTTAGAAAATGTAATCATATGTGCAGTCTTATTTCATGCCAGACAAATCAATACAGAGGATGAACTGTTCAGAATAAAAAGGTATAAAATAAACTCCTGTTTATTGTATACCTATGTTAACAAAGAGGACTTATTTTTAAAAATATTTGTAAAATGTGTAAAAAGTCCTGAAATAAATACGTAATTTATTGCAGTAACATAAGTGCATATTGTAAAATTTCCCTAACAAATTGCCTTTTTAACTTGAGTATATGTATTTATTTCAGAGTAAAACCCTTGTTAGCAAATTGTTTTTTTTTTACTTTAGTGATCTGTGTTAATCATTGGCCTATTATGTAATTAATTAGCTTTTTATGTTTACCTTTTTAGATTTACTGTAGCATCTGTTTTATATGTATGAACACAATATACTGTATGTTCTTATTGTTCCTATTGTTGCTAAAATATTCAGACTCACTATAGTGGTTATAATAATGTTACATGTAGCAGTTATTTTGTTTATTGGACTTTATTTATTTGTTTTGATGTATAAACTTGCATAAAATTATGAAACACACACCTCTTAGTTTAGTCAGTTGTTTTTCTAAATATCAAAAATATTGATCCTTTTGACTATTAAGAATCTGACATTTGCTTGGTAATTAGTTGGGCTATCTGCTAAGGTAGCCTGCCTCTCACACCTTCTCTCTGTAGCTTTAGAACAGCATTACATAAATAAGTGTTGCATGGTGCTTTAGTTTTCATACCATGAGACCGAGGGACAGAAGCTTTATACAGCAGGCTGAGTGTGCTGCAACAAGTGGGGGAGGGGCATTATTGCACTCTTTTTCTGGGATCTCATTAGAAATACTTTAAACTCAATAGTAATACCCAACAACTTTATTTTTTTTAAGAAGGCACGCTTTTAAGACTGCAATATACCATTAGAACAGTTATCAGCTTATGCCTATTATCATGGAGTTTTGTTTCTCCTTGCTGCTTTTCACAAGGGGGGAATGCAAGATAACATGACTTTCTATAAGGCTGGTATGTTTTGATCTTCATTTGTTAGGGGATGACTAGAAAAATTATCTGGTAGCTTAACATCGTCACGTTTACAGTCAGAGTAGTAATTCAAAAGTTTAAAAGTACTAAAACTGTGACAAATTAGGCCATCTAAACATTCTTATTACACACAATAATGACGATAACAAGGAAGTAAAACAAAAAAAGATAGAATTTCACTCTTGGAGAACTTTAAAGGTCTGACATGTTCACCTTACAAAATTTCCAAAACAGTAGTTTTAAGGCATTTTTAAAATCTTCATAGTGTTGCAAATGATTGTGGAGAAAACTGGATGTGTACTTCTCTGACTGTAGGTGTACCTCACACTGCGTAATGTTGTCATTTTCATCTATGATCTTGCTGTAAAATCACATTTAGATCCCGACTTCAAGTACTTGCATGGCCCTGTAGCTATAGCTAGTTATCAAGAGGATGATTGATTTTGGCTGACAGGCTGATGACAATCCTGTCTCATCTCCTCTCACATCACCTCTGAAATCCACACGTCTTTTTCATAACCCCCGTAGTACAGTAAGTTCGCTCCCACTTCTGTGCGCTCTCCGTCTAACAAAACTGTGTGTTTTGTGATTATGGGGGGTCTCGAACTGGTGCTGTGTGAAAATGAGAGAAGGGGGCACCGTGACTTAATCTGACAGTACTGTGCGAAGTGTGTGGTATCTCGGCCTCAGGGAGACAGGCGTGGGGAAAAGAGAGAGGTAGAGAAAAGGAAGGGAATCCAGTTGGATAAAGGGGCCCTGCATGGAAAGTTAGCTCACACAGAGGCTGAGACAGACGAGGTCACACAGAGCAGGGTGGCCCTGACAGAGAGGGAAATAGAACAAGAGTGTGCGTTTGTGATTACTGTATTTACTTTCTCCCTCAGTTGCATTACATCTCTTTTATTAAGAGTCTGTGGTTTTTGCTTAACAGTTGTAAACATTTAATATCTTTGTCATTTTCCTAAAGAAAATTATTTTTTGTTCGCTTAGCATACAGTGCTCCCTAAAAATACTAATATCCCTAGTAAACCTGAGTTATAAGGCCTTAAAATAAATTATTCTAGTAGGTACTTCAAGATGCCACTCATCTTTTTCACCTCTCTTACCTCTCTGCCCTGTGCACTCTGGGAATATAAAAATCAGTACAATCTCATTCTTTGCTGTTTTAGTTGTTTTAAACCTTTAAGTTATGGTTCTGACTGTAAATATTGGAAAGTTTAAGCCAGTAGCTATTTTGTTGTACCTTTATCCTAACTACTGATCATCAACACACATCTGCCTCGTCTGTCTTGCATGTACGCTTGCTTTCTAATTTTTAAAAGTATTTTAGGAAAAGGGAGGTTCTTGGGAAAACAATGAAGAGATCAATGGAAATTATTTTCTGAAATCAGCATCCCTACATCTCGTAGAGCACTTCTATTCCAGTATCTGTTGAAATCCAACTTCAAGCACAAAATCATCTCAGTTAAGTTCAAATTAGGGAATCACCTGAACCCAAGAGCAATGCCAAAGACTGGTGGATAATATAGCACCAGTCTAAGTTAAAACATTTGCATTTTTTTTCAAAAGTAAAGATTATCTTTTTTTGTGTGTGTTTGAATTCTTAAAACACTGCATTTTTATTATTTTGAGCATTTAATATGTTGGTACATGGTTGAATAGACTCTGTTGTGATTACTTTATGAAATAAACCACCCAAATGAATACTTAAAAATAATAGAATTAGAGAAACAAAACATTTATTAGGTGGTCCATTAATTTTCTCTGTACCAATTTGTTTGGTGACCCAATTAAGATGTGAACAATTCCTAAAAGTTTTACTATTGTGCTATAGGAATATTTGGAGATATCTGAACCTCCTTTACCACCCTTTGGTTCCTCATCCATTCTCATTTCCTGAACACAGATCTTCCTCACTTGAATACCATGTTTTCTTGTCTTTCCCATTATGTCACATGGCAATTGACATTGACAGAAATTGAACTGTCTTACATTATCTTTGTACCTGTAGGGATAAGAAATTTGTGAATTACGAATCAAACGTAAATGATGATCTGAATAATTTCAACCTGTAAAGATTTAAATGAAGAAAATGTTTCAGTTATATTTATTTTATAGACGATATTACTTTTTGCTTATTATTTCTTTCTGCAAATATGTTAAGCTAACTGGGACCATGATATTGTTGAGACAAGGGAGCAGAGTAACAGGACATGTCTCTTTACTTATCTCGTCTCCTGACAAGAAAATATGAGAGCCTGAGAGCTCGTTCCTATTCCTAATTTATTGAGCAAGTATCCTTAAAATATAAATGCATGAACACACATGTATAAATGTTTTTTGATAGAAGTGCAAAAGGTGAATAAAAGAACATTTATGTTCTTTTTTTATTCAGCAAGCAATACTGACATAACACATACAACCTCCAATTCACCTAACCATACCATCCACTTTCCTCACTCCATGCACCCGTGACCGCTATCAGCCATGCTTTGTACCTGTCAAGTGATGTCCTTTTCCTTGTGCCCGGATCCCTGCTTCACTACATGAGAGCTCTCACATCAAAGCGTCCTGGAGCTCCACGCACACAGATGAAACACCCTCTCAGTGTAGCCGGCTCTGTCCCCCGCTCCGGCACATTAGACACATTTCACTTCATTACAACACGACTGGAAAAATAGAGGTGCTGCTGTCTTAAAGGGACATCTTATTTACCTTCACTTGTACTTGTGTGCTTACCAAGATGTGGATACCCAGAGGTGCACAAACACATATCTTAACAAAATAAAAGACCAGTAGAGACAGCAGGGCTGTTTTAGATTGTAGCTGATATTGCAATCAAAGCCAGGATATTTAACACTAATATTTTATGTCTATCAGTTAATTTGAAAAAAATCTAAAGAAATGTGGCACTTTTATTAGATTAACTCCAATTTCATATTTTTTTTCTTTTAAATTTTTTTCATAGAAGGAGATGACCAGCGACGGGTTTCATAATTTGACGAGACAAGCCCTAGTTTCCGTAGCAGCAGCGGTCTTTGTTGTGCCATCTAAGTGTGAGGACAGGCCGACAAAAGAGAGCTAAGGAGCGTCCAGAGCACGGTGGCGAGGGTCGGGTTGTTCCCCCCTCAGAGGGGGCCGGGGTGACCCTCTTGACCGCTGGCCCCAGGGCAGAGACTCAGTATGGTAGTGGCACAGGGGCACCCATAGGGCATGGGAAGGGACTTAGCCTGCACACTACAGCAGAAAGACAAGATTGACCTACAGCTAGAGGATTGTGCGTGTCTATTTTATCTAACACAGTGTGTATAAGGGACAAAAGAGGTGTTAGCAAAGCTAGCAATGTGTGTGAGAGATTTTGACATGTCAAAAAAAAAAGCATGTTGACCCAAAGATGGCTATGGGCAGTCTGTGTGGGATTCACACTTTGACAGCACATCACAAAACAAAAGATCAGATTTTTGTTTGTGTGTGTGGAAGGTGGTGGGGTGTGGGGGGTTAACAGTGAGATAGAGCCACCAAGACAGAGAGACCAAACTAAAGATGGTTGTACGACAGACCTATTTGTTGGAAGAAGCAAATGTGCAGATTAAGATATTGGACAAAGGCTTTGTGTGAAGAGGATGGGGGAAAAAAAGAAGCTTTTTATATCATATTGGAAAATCACAAAGCATTAATGATATTAATACCAAAACTATATTTTTTTATGCTAAATAAAATTGCCCTAATCTGTTGTAAGTTTGCACAGACAAAAACAGGCAAGTTCCAGAGTGATTGATTCGAAGAATAGAAGTAGAAAGTGAGTGGACACAGACATCTGGGATTTCCTGATTCCAACGCAGTCCTCCCAGTGTTCAAATGAATGATGGCTTCCGACACATAGATGAACCTGACAGCCCTGCTCCTCCAAATAAAGCACTCTAATGCTGCTGGTCTTCTTTACAGCAATCTTCTCATGGGTGACTGGCCAGCTGAAAGGGTTAGCACTGTTAGGTTTATTATGTGTATTTGTGTCTCTAAAGGAAGGGCTATAGGCCATAACCTAAAGACTAGCTAATGGCTGGAAGCCGAGGTCCTGATGTTGGCTTTAGTGTGCTTAAGGAAAGAGAAAGTTAAGGGTCAGACTAAGACTAAACATGTTTAAGGGACACAGGGTTCATATCAGAACACGAGGATCGTTGATCTAAACTATTAACTTCTGCCCTTTGCAAGCCAGGATGAAGGTAAAGGAAAACTATTTACTGAGAACCCATGACATACGACTCACCCCATAAAACATCTCTAACAAAGATTGGGTGATTTATATTTTTACTTGTTTATTTTGTATATGAATTATGTTTTTTGCCATCATTTCACAAGATGTTGATTTTTCTTTTCTTATTTTGTTTTCTCAATGATGCAGTACATACAAACAATTGTGTTGGTATCTCTTAGAAAGCGCTACTTCAGTGTTTACAGATTAAAAGCTTTAAACTGGTTTAGCTGGTTTTGTCAGTTATTTTATCAGACCACCACCAGTGGGCAGTGGCACAAAGCTATTGTGTACAGGCTGTATCTCTTTTCTCTCATTATCTTTGCTTTATTAATTTATCTATAACTTAATTTCTCTCCCCATTTTTCAATCCTTCACTCTTCCCATCATCTTCCAGTAATTTTTTTTTGTCTAGCTATGCTGATGTCTTCAAACTTCAGTAGTCGTGTGTATATATCTCTGTGATGTTGGATTTAACTTGTCGGTCTAATACATCCTGTTCACTGCTGCTTTGCAAGCACTATAATTATTATACATGTAAGTTTTAAGGTTAATCTGAAAACATTTGGATGAATAAATACCATAATCTGTTAAAATATCTTCATACTTTAAAACTGTTGCAAAAGGGTCAAATTGTTATGTAGTATAAAACCAATAAGTTTACTAAAAAATATTTTTTTTTTTAATAAATTGCAATATTTCATAATTTGTAAGTAGAAACATTGCACTTTTGTTTTCAATTAAAATTGTTATATTTTAAAGGCAATTTAATAGACGTTAACCTTTAACGTTACAAACAACTATCAAGAAAGGAATTTTCGGACTGACAGGAAGTGAGAACCGGGCAAATTTCTTCAATATTAATAAGTGAGAACGTGTCATTTTGCCGTTTGAGCCATTTTGCCATTGTCAACATACGGCAGGTGCTAAGGGACAGGGTGTGTGGCAGGTTTGATGTCAGTCGGCACAGGAGGGACACACACACATGCTGCGTCAAAGGAAGACAAGCACATTGTGTTAACACTTATTAAGGAAGAGGAGACGTGCTGCCATGAGACGACACTGTGTCCGTTGGAGATTTGCAAAGGAAGCTGAAATGTATCTCCTAAAGGTCTTCTAGTTGTTGCTTGTTCCTTACTTAATCCTAGTGTATGTTTAATTTGAATTGTCTGTGTTGAAATGATTTTGGCAGACAGCCATCATTATTGAATTTTCTGGTGTGTTTGTGTGGTTATGTGTATTTACACTAGGGCTTCTGTGTAGAAAGGACAGTCAAAGTGAAACAGGAATCCATCTATTTCCTCCTTTAAACAAAGGACTTGGGATAATAAACAGAGTTAATTAAAACAGGTTCAAAGTTGAAAAAGTCATTTGACTTTAGTAGATTGACCTTTTTTTGTCCCTCCATACACTTTTTTCTTCATTTCCTGAAAAATGCTTTTGTATTTTTTTCCTAATTTCTCTCTCTGTGCGGACATTATCATCCAGCACTCTTTTCTTTTTTATATTTTAAAGGGTTGTTGTTAAATGATCAGAAATGCTGAATAATAAAATTTTAAGCTATGCACAAAGAAACACAAGCAGCTACAGAAAGATATGTTCTTTGCAAACCCTCATTGTGTGATGGTAGTATTGATTGGGTTTGATATTAAGTGACACATGGCCTTTGGAAGTCACTAAATGCTACTCACTGACTGAAACTACCACTGCTGAATTCCAATCCCCCAGTTACTTCTCAAGCTTGTCCCTCCAGTGACACACTCTCCTTTATCTCATTCACTGCCCTTTCTTTCAGCCTTGATTCACATCTTTCCCCACAGTTATCCAAGAAGCTGTGCCTTTAAAGTGTTGTAATGATATTTGCTCACAAATGGCCAATGCTGAGCTCTTTATTAAACACAAAGACCATGAATCAGAGATAAGCTGATATGCTGTGGATGAGCTTTAAAGAGCATACAGCTATTATGTTTTTTTTTTAATATATATATAATTTTGTGATTTTTAAAAAATGAAATTATGACCAAAGTTTGTTCATTTGACAAAGTAAGGCAAAGCAACTGTAGCCAAATGTCAAGCTTTCAGTTGGTGCTTAATAGTTTCTGATCTGACTCACATATCTATTAAAAAGTGTGAAAAGTTAAACACAGTATATATTATATATAAACATTTTCAGCACCTTTTTTTATAATTTTGCCTCATTAAACATTTTAATGGTAAAAAGGTCAGCAAAACAAATGTATGTTGAGGTGTTCAATTTCCAGTACTATTAAACTTTGACTTGCTAAAACTAATTTTAATGTGTGTAAAGAGGATTCAGTGTAAAAGAGTTTTATCTTATAAGAAAATAGACAAAATTAATCTGACTATATATTTTAAGTTGCCTCTGGTGTCTTGTACAAGCAAATAGCTCAGCTGGTATTGCTAAAGAAGCATTCTCCATACAGTCTTAACCCTAGTTTGTAGATTTCCTGGAGGCTAACTTAACTGGGAGTACCAGGGTTTCGACCTCTCCCCTGAAGTCCCGAAAGAGGGTCAAAAGACCTGAGTCCAAACTGACGATTCTGATGGCTCAAATTAGCATCCCTTCTTCAATTGTAAACGTGGCCATTGACCGTCAGGCCAGAAAGGAGGAGTGGAAAATCATGCAAAACTGCTTATAGGATGCTAGCTTTTTAGCTAAAATCCTTCAGGTCAGTCGACCCGTCTCTGGGCTCCAAAGGTAGAAATGTTAAAATAGGACCCTTCTCTGGTACTTACAGTGTAAAGAAGCATTCTCCATGCAGTCTTAACCCTAGTTTGTAGATTTCCTGGAGGCTAACAGCACTTCAAAATCCAGCATGGTTCATGACAGATGATAAAGGTTTCAAATGCTAAATAATAACTGTGATATATGGGCCTTCCTGTTACCTGCTGAAAGTATCGCTTCTCCTTTCTATCTGACAGCTCACATTAAACAATATGTGTTCACAAGTCTAGAATATTAGTCCCTTTTAAATAGAATTTTACATCAGTTTGCTCTCTCCAACTTCATTTCTTTCAGTAACAGTGGCCACTTTTAAGAGTGTTTTTGTTAATGCAACCCAGTTACTGCATAGTTGTGCTTTGTTCACTTGTCAGAATGACTGGATTTTGCGTTGATTTCAAAACCGTTCAACTGCTAGATGTTTTTTGGTGCATTTCAAGCAAACTCGATAGTGAAAGTCTTAATCAGTTAAAGTGACTGATTTCTGATTTTATACACAACTTTGTGCTGGATATGTTTTAGGAGGACTACGGTGTGATGGTGCTCAACCCAAACGAGAACTACTTGGAGGTGGAGAAGCCAGCAAAGGACTCCCCCATTAACTCTCCTGCCGAACCCTCGGATGAACCTGCCGAAAAGAGGGAGCGCAAAGATGAACAGGAGAGCAAAAAGAAGAGGGAATTTTATGAGAAATATCGCAACCCACAGAAAGAGACTGAGACTGAGCGTATCCCTATACGGGTGAGTAGGAGCGATTAAACCATATTCATGCTGACAAAGATGAGAGGAAGGAAATTTTGGACTGGGAGAAGAGGAGAGAGTGGTAGATGTTTGTCAAAATCATGCGCGATGGGGGATCTAGACAGACAGACTGTTCCAGGGTTGTAGACGGAAGTAGAGGAGAAGAACATAAGAAAATGGGGAAGGGGAATTGGACAAATTTTGATAACAGAAAAGTGGTAAAAATGTGCGGATGGCGACTGAGCTTGCTGAAGTAGCAAGGCAAGGATTTGTTAGGTGACTAGGGATGAAGGGAGGATGGAAAGCAGAGGGAGAAAGAGAGGCTCTTGTGTGGTCAGCCTGTGTGTGAAGAGGTTGGCTGTGCTCCAGTCGCCTCTCAGTGAGCAAGTGTTAACCACATGGCTACCTCCCTCTCTCCCTCGTCCCCTCCCTTTTTTCTCCTTCAGATGAAGGGCTGGTCAGTGAATCTCTGGCCCGACACTCTTGTTGACCACTGGGATTTTTATCTTCAAAACACACACTCTGCAAATACACTGTAACACTCTTATCAGCTACACTCTAACCATGGGCACACACACACACACACCCACACACGCGCACACACATTGCTTAAAGCACCTAGCTCAGCCAGTTTACCTTGTGGTCCAACAAAGGAAATGACTCATAAATCTAGTTTCTTTGTCAAAATAAATGTGATGAACAGTGAAAGCAAGGTTATCCCATTCAACGACATCTTGTGTTACATCCCATTCAATTTTAAGTTTATTAAAATAGTTCTTTTAAGTAAATGTTTAAAACATTGTTTCCACACCCAGCCTTTTTCACAAGAAGAGTGAACTATATTTATCTAACTTTGCTTCATGGCCATGACTTTAGAGCAGCGTTTCCGTCTGCCACACACCTGGATTGAATATGTGGGTGATTAACAGGCTTCTGCAACACTTGATGGCCATGCAAGCATTTGAATCAGTTGCTCTGTAATAGAGCTACATCTAAAACATGCAGAGCAGGGGGGCCTGAGGACTGGAATTGAGAAGCGCTGCTTTAGAGTAATGAATTTCAGAAAATGTATACAGTGATAGTGTATGCTTGCATGTGTGTGAAAAGTGTCACTCTGATTTTTGACAGGAGTTAGGTTTGCTGTGGGACTAACAGGCAATGTGTGAGCTGTCAGTGCACACTTCTTCTTTCTCACCCCTCCATCAGTACCTTTATGCACACTTTAATAAGGCATAATTAGCTTCAGTGGTGTCTTATTCCATCACACCTCTTTACATATTTCTTACATGAGGAATTAGCTTCACAGTATCTGACATTAGGTTTGTGACATACGATCATTATGTTACACAACCCTGGATTTACTATACTCTGTAGTGTCTTTCTCACTTTTGCCTCATGTTTTAGTTGTAGGACCGAAGCAATACAGCAAAAATGACAACATTATTCTTTGTTTGAAATAATCTTAGTTTTGGTCAAAAGATTGTTTTGACAGCTGAGGCAGACTTTACTTAATTTGCCCTTACAAATCATGGGAGAGACCTCACATTTCATTAACATTCACTAAATTTAGCTGTGTTTCTAGCTGCAGAGGTTATGCACTCATTGAGCTAACGAAAGTTAAGTCTATTGCAACTCCTACCTGATGTGGCAAGCATTAGTTCTTCGTAAAATTGTTTGGATGTTTATTCAATATACCAGTCCTAAATATTTATTTAATAATTCCTTCAGAATAAATGTATTTCTTCCCAGTGCTGCATAGCCATCTTTATATTCTTTCTGGGGTATATTTTTCAGTCTGTTCATTTTTCTCTATTTGCTATAACATTTTCTTGGCTATGATGTCACAACATTTTCTGTGTAACTGCTGAAAAAGGTCATGACTTCCAGTTAATCAGGTTTGTGAATTTGCCATTTTTTTCCTCGCACAGATTTTGTAGTCCAAGTTCAGCTATGCCGAAGTTGCAAGTAAACAAGTCAAAATGGTGGGTTCTAGTGTGTATTAACCCACAGGATTTCTGATTCTGACATCACAGCATCTTTGCAGTGTCTGGTTAAACTGTATTTTTCTCAAGAATGTACCCACATCAGGGGGGAATGTCTGTTTACTGCGTCTGTATCAAGAGGGATTTTCCCAAAAACTTTGTCTGATTGAGGCATCAGTTCCTGCTCTCTACTAAAATGAGGTACACAGCAAAGTGGGAAGTTCCAAATAACTCAAAAATTACAGCAAAGCTTATGTCAGACATGAATTTTGTGTGTTAATAATGACGTCTTGACCATTGGTTTGATAGCAGCATTGAGATTTCTGCTTCTGTTAGCACTGTGTACTAACTTTTAGTGGCCTCCTTGAGAATATAATTGTACTGCAATTGGATATTGCAGTACAATTTTTTGGATATAATTATTTGGGTATGTTTTTGCCATTGTTGTCATGGGGAACACATAACCCAAATGCATTTAGTGGGGATCTTAATGTCCCTGTTGGCTAACTCCTTAATTATGTTGAGGTTTTGTTTACTTAAATAATATCGTGGTAGCATTCATCTTATAATAGGTATTTAACATGCATGGACATATAGTTAAACTACGCTCCATATTGTAGGTAGCTGGTATGGATGGAGAGGGAGTAAATACAGTAATAAAACCATTGTGATGCATTCATTTGACTGTGTGGTTCCGCAGGCTCATTGTCTTCATTCTCTTGCTCTCAGTCAGACTCTGGATTTTTTTGGGCCTGTTTATGTTTTTTGTCCTTATTTTATAGCTAAAAAAGAGTAAAATAAAACCAACGAAAATGTTCACTTGTGATGCATTTGACAGAATACACTAAATGGTGGTATCAGGACTTGAGATAAAGACTAATGAGTGAGCATGACTGCTTTTTGTTGTAACCGCTTGAGTTTTGACTTTTGACCCAAATGTGTGAAAGATAATTGTGAGTATGACCTTGTCTTTTTCTTTTCACTACGCCTCCTTTTTCACTATTTTACTGTTCTTCCTGCCACTGCCCTGGAGTAAGCTGCCACATCCTTACATACACTCACAATGAGTACAAATGTGCACACACACAGGCTCTGTGCTTGTATTTCTGCTTCAGTTTGCTTAGTCTGTGTGACTGGGGGATTAAATCAAACCTCTTAAGGATGTCTGTTTTCATCTTCTTTTTTTTTTAAATGTGCCTCACCAAGACTTACTCCCTCACCAACCTTTTTCATTCACCAAATATCAGATTTCAACTCCTGTTGAGCTGCTGGACCACCTGCCCAATGCCATTCCAAAGCATGCATATGTATAAACCTGAAGACAATGTACCTGTACCCCTCATAATATAGTTGTATATAATCCAGTACAAAAATGCAGATGGTTTTAGCTTTTTTGCCTAATTATCCAGGACCTCCTAAAAAATGTGTATTTCTACCAACGAACAAAGATCGGTGCTCTTGCACACACAAACACACAGCAACCCACTGATAGAGTTGAGTTGATTAATACGCTTCCATACACACATTAATAAGCTCTTAACCGCTTTTAGGATTCTTACTTTTTAGCCCCGGGTTCATAGTGTGCAACCTCTCAACCTCATCTAATCGCTCGCCTCTCTTCTCCTCCAGATCCCCACAGCACCGGCCCATGTTTAGAGGGATAATAGCGAAGGAGGAGGAGAAAGAGGGAGGCATGAAGGGATAGAAAGTCTGATCAGGAGGGATGCTGATGAGGATAGTGAGGAGTAATGCGGTGGGGAGGGGGGTGGGAGCACTGTCTTAGCACTTAGCCATACAGAAGTTTGGGAGTTCACTTTACTCTGAATTTTAGCAGTAATCCAGTTAGCTATTTTCTGTCAGCCAAGCGGAGGAATGGCAGGAACAAAAGGCACATTCATGGGCTTAAGAAGCTTCCAAAGACTTCACCCAAGGCTGGCTGGCTGGGATTAGGCCAGTAGGCCCAGGAAAGAAGAAGGGGGGAAAGGCGAGCAAAGAGGACCAAAAAAAACAAAAAACAGAGCATCGCCCTTCTTTAAGCGTCACTTAGTTTTGTAAATGACTGTAATAATTTTCTCTTTTTACAAAAATTTGTCTTTTTTTCATTTTGGTAATTATCCAAAGACTCGCAGACAAATTAGATTAAAACAAAAAACACTCTTCCGATCTGAAGGAGCTGCTTGACATTTTTTGCTATGTTTTTTTTAATGCTAGCTATATTCACTGTTATTGCATCACCGAAATTAAAGTGGTACTCAGAAGATGCTTTTTTATATCAGTTGATAGAAAGACAAATACAAAAAAATAGCAGTATTGTCCAAATAAGCTCAAACAGCCAAAAAAAAAAGTTTGACTTTGAAGTAAAGATTGATGTGCTTAAATACTACTTGGATTTCAAATTTTATAAAATTTTAAGAAACTGAACAGTTGACTAAGAGCAAATGCTGGTGGCTACTTGCATTCTGTTCTATTTCTGAAGCAAAATCTAATAATGACATCAAAACCAATTTTTTACCCAGTGTAAATCTTAATACTTAATGCATTCAAACATTGTTGAAACATTTTCACAAACAGTGGTATTACATATATTTATGTGTGAGAAGGAAGTAAACTGCAAATATTACCGTAGGTATCAACATGTTTTATAAACATAATAACCATATTGGGATTTGAGGTTATGTTGGTGAGAAAATTACATCTCCCCCCTTTGAATTTTGTCTTTAGGGATCCTTCCTTTTGATTTTTTCCACAATGGAACTTATTTTGGATATTTTTCATTTAAACATAAAATAAGATTGTTGTTTTTCAGTTTTTTTTTGTTTTTATTTTTTTTTTTTTTGTTTTGGGTTTTTTTTTGTCTGTGTTTTTTCATAAAAACACAAACTGCAAACAGACCAAATCCATTTGCGGTAGTCTTTGTAATGTCTTGAAAGTGAAGGAATGCTTGAAAAAATATTTAGTGAGGTGGTTCTTGTTCCAGAGTTAATGAACCACATATTTTTATTTGGTTTCTTTGTACGTCAGCTATGGCCTGTTTATTATTTTTTTTTTTAAATTAGAGCCATGCATTTTTTTAGAACATTGTCTTTATTTCAGATGCATGCAAAATCAGACCCTTGTTGGCTGCTTTTTTCTTGATTGCAGCTGTAGCCTAACCAGCATGTATATTTTTTCACAGTACCGTTGAAGTTTTCCTAAGGTTTGTTGCTTCAATGATTTAGTGCAGGCCAAACCTTTGAATCCCAGCTGTGTTTGTCCACTAAGGCACTTCCTCTCTTTTAAGCACATAGTGTTTCTGTTCCATTGTTCAGAACTTTATACAAATGGACTTGTGGATTCAATAAAAAATCATTTTGGCACATAAACATACTTAACAAAGCACACATCAGATATTAGAAACGTTGATGATTCTACATGACATCGCTGACTGGAGTTTTGCTTTTTGTCACCCTCACCCATTTCCCCCAACCTGTGACCCACAAGCAGTTATACAGGCAGTTAATTGACTTTTGACCTACAGTTTTGACAAGAAGTTTGGCTCAGTATTTCCAAGGACAGGTAGAAACTTGATTAACCTTTGAACCTGGTCAGAGGAGAGTTCAGTGACCAGGACTAGATGGCATATCACCAGCTTGCTGCAGAGAACAGATTGGCTAGATGCAATTTTATTTTCACTTCTTTCTCTCTTTTTTTTCTCTTTTTGGCCTCTGGCTGCCCAAATATGTTTGTACAAAGGATTTATGTACATGTGTTTTAGTTGTCTTATTGTAGGACTCCCACATAGTCTGTCCAACCAAGTTTTTGCAGCATCTTCATTTAATGTCTTAGCAATGCAAACAAAAAGCTAAAATTAAGTGAATGTTTGATTCATACATGATTAATGCCTCAGAAGCTGACTAAAATCTTTGACAAATCAAGTCAATTAAATGTCCTTTTTACAGACTAACATCCAGGCAGAGGTGTCTGTTTTAAGAGTATTTAGATAAGTCATCTGAAAGTCTAAAAGAGGAATAGTTTTAGTTGGATTTTGGTCTTGTTTTTCTGTGAGAGCATATTCTGCACATATGTCTTCTGTAGCACAGAACATCTGTTCATGCACACATTTGTGTGCAGCTGTGTGTTTGACCAAGGCAGAACCTGCATTGCCGGTCTCAGATCCCTGCTCCCAATCTTCCAGTCAGGTCAACCATCAAACACTTCCATCCTGCCCTCCCTCGCACCTCCTCACCCACCAAGCTCCGTGCCCTCAGTCTCCCACTCTTTCTCTTGCTCTTCCCCTCTCTCTCCCTCTCTGTGCACACAAGCCTGCTGTAAATACAGCCTGGTCCAAATAAAGACATACAGACACACACCCAGGTACACACTTATGCACACAGCCCTAGGGGTCATCCTGGAACAAACACAGCCTTGTCTGCCTGCCCGCTCTCCTTTGCCTTATGTCAATTAATGACTCGCAGTAATTTCACCTGACAATCGGGGCGGCATCGAGAGGCTAGCTGAGATGTCACGGCGATGACCTCACTGGCCCGCAGACACTCTTTTCTAATAAAGAATCTCACAAACCCACAGCAACTTCCTTTGTACTTTGTTAATGAGTTATTGATTTGAAACAATGCCCTGGCAAATATTGTCAGAGCAGAGTGACCCTACCAAGGTCAGGCTATTTTATTGTATACAGTCCGCACATGCTTATCTGCACGTGGGATAGCATACACACTGTAGTTTTGCTTCTCTTTCTTCATCGTTCTTTCTCCATGTCATTTACTCACCCTCCACACGCTGTATATTCCCTCATTGCAAAGTCAAATAACACACCTTCTCATAGATTTCATCCTCTCTCTCTCTCTCTCTCTCTCTCTCTCTCTCTCTCTCTCTCTCTCTCTCTCTCTCTCTCTCTCTCTCTCTCTCTCTCTCTCACACTCTCACACACACACACACCTAGTTTCCTGCTTCTTGTTAGGCTTACACACATTTTTCACCTCATTCTCCCTTTTCTCTGTCTCTTTCTCACATCATTATATTCCCAATCCTCCATAGGTGCTATACCTGCTAATTACCCACAATGCCACAGTCATTATTTTCCCATCTCTGCCGCTAATTTGCTCCATACCTTCCTTCCCCCAGCTCAAGCGGACCCATCAGCTCACAGACAGCTTCCAGCTCGTCTGAGCTTTCCGTCTGCTTTTAAGGAGAGGAAAGAATGAAACAAATACGAAAAGGGAAGGAAGAAGAGAGAGAGAGGGATGGCAAAAGACTACATGTCCCAGCCATTGATTGGATTGCAATTGCAAACAGGTGTCCTACAGGACCACTTTTAATTGTACACGAAGAGACAAGCATGCCATTGTGCACAAACAAACAGAAACTAACTTGTCCTAATAACCTATTAGCTAATACCAAACATGTAATTAGCTACATTGCTTATTTAATATCTAATCATTAGGCCAAATGAAAACAAGTTTGTTCTGTGCTGAGCTTGACATATTAAAGATTGTAATGACTAGGACTGTGAATCGCTTAACTCAGTGTGTGGCCTGAGCACAATACAGGAAGGAGAGATTGAAAGATTCAGTGAGTTGCAGAACTGTTCATGCCCATAGAAGAGATTTATACATTTTGTACATTGCCTCTACACACTCCTATGTATTTTATTGGGATTTTATGTCATTGACGAACACAGTGGAGCATATGAAACGTTATTCTGGCTGCTGTGCAACTCATCTCCTTACAGATTCAAAGCATTTTTCAAGTCTTCTGTGATGGCCTCAGATGTTTGTTACAGAGAGTATTAGTGAACAAACAACATAATGAAGACCAAGAAATACAGAAGACAGTCTATTGCTTTAATTATGGAGAAGTTTAAAGAAAAGTTATGTTATAAAACCATATTCTTGTATTTGAGCATCTCATACAAAACTGTTTAGTTAATATGACTGGCCATGACAAAACCAGGACAAAGTGTCATTTTGGATATTTTGAGTTATCTAGACATTCTGAAAGTGTGGATTCTAAGCTTTTTAATGATGTCACATAGAAATAAAAAATTAAGTAAAATGAAAAAGATATTAATGTTGGTACTCTGCTAAAAAGACAGAGTAAAATGACCAGCTTCCTGGTCTGCTCATTTACTTTACATTGTAATAACCCCACTTCCCATCATTGACTACCAACAGGTATGACTGGGAAGGTATGCAGTCAAGAATGAGTTTCTGTCTGGTTAAAAAGAAAACACACACATATATATATATCTATATATATATATATATCTATATATATATATATATATATATATATATATATATATATATATATATATATATATAGATATAGATATATATATATATACAGTACAGACCAAAAGTTTGGACACACCTTCTCATTGAGAAATCAATGGGAAAGTGTGTCCAAACCTTTGGTCTGTATTGAGTACAGACCAAAAGTTTGGACACACAGTTGTGTCCAAACTTTTGGTCTGTACTGTATATATATATATACTGTGTATATACTGTATGTGTATATATATATATATATATATATATATGTATATACACAGTAAACCCTCGTTTTTCGCGGGGGTTGCGTTCCGAAAAGAACCCGTGATAGGCAAAATCCGTGAAGTAGTTACCTTTATTTTTTACAATTATTGTACAGCATAATTAAATACTCTACATTGAAACCAAAGAATAAAACCTGTTTTCAGGCCCAAGCATTTTTTTAAACAAATATAACGCTTTCTTACAAATAACTACAAATAACGATTAAAATAATCATTTTAATCGTCAATACGAAGTACAGTAGGACAAATTGTGACTCGCGTATTTCACTGTGCCTCTGAATGTGACGCTGCGGCCTCACTCCGCTCTCTATTGTCTTTTTCTTCTGAAGCCTGTGGTGCAGGTGAGTTTTTTTCGAAAGAAAAACATAGTTATCGGTAGTTGTTGTCGCTCTGTTTTTCTACTGGGCAAAAACATTTACCAAAATTTGCCAAGCTGTATTATGTATATTTAAATACTGTAACGTTATTGACACACAGGTAGAGAAGAAGCGCGGAGACTGTTTAGCCAATCAGGACGCAGAATACAATGCACTGAAAAAAAACTGCACAAAGAAATCCGCGAGGCCGTGAAAGGTGAACCACGTTATGCTGAGGGTTCACTGTATATATACATATATACTGTATATATATATATATATATATAAGTTTTCAACAGTTTTGTGCTTCTTTGTTGTGAGCCTTTGTCATGAAGTGGTCAGTGAAACCTGAACTTCAGTGGAATTAAACCATGGCTAAATACATAATGGAGAGATTATTTTTCTCTTCTAGCCAGGGAATGCCTTGGGAATCTCCCAGAGGAGCCACCCCAAGTGGCTGTAGAAAGGGAAGTGTGGGCCTCCCTGCTTAGGCTGCTGCCCCCTCAACCTTGACCTTGAATAGTAATACATGCAGCATGCTAAACAATGTTTTTGTTAAGCCCAACATGGATTATTATTTTATTTTAGATGTTACAGCTACTAGACGCAGTTTCACTCCTGTTCATCATTTCACACTCAGTGAAGCCTTAGCAGTGCAGCACCTGGCCAGGTAGACTCAGATTTGCATGCTGACAGTATCATAATAGTGTTCTAAAAACAAAAAAAAAGTTCTGAAACTCACAAATTGAGAAATTGAACATTATTCCTGTAGACGTGAATGCCTCCAATCATAAAAATATTCCTGGCATGTTTTTAAAACTGTATCTTTCTGGTGGAAGTCGTCCTCTGAAGTAAGGATGTACATCTGTTGGCTTCAAGAATGTCCAGTTATTCTCATGTCATGTTGCTCTTCTCAGTTCCTTCAGAAAATTCATCTAAGAGAGAAACACAGCTAAACATGTAGAATCTACAGTCTTCAAAGGAATTTAAGCAAACATTGCAGCAAAGGGTGTTTATCTGACATACTGAACCAGAGAAACCTATGCATACCTTTTCTTCTGATTTACAAGTTCCCAGTACTTTGTGTTGGTTTGTGTCATTAACTATTGATAAAATACATAGAAGTTTGTGGTTGTTACTTGAGTGCAAAATATTTTAGGGATTTTGAGTAGTCTGGCAAGGCACTATATTCAGTGAAAAGTAGAGTGTGTGAGAGGGACTGTGTGGGCTGAATAAGCTACTTGTTTGCCTTCGTTCTATAAGAGAAGAATGAGTGCCATCCACTTCATGGCTTGTGACAAACTACTACTAGTTCTCCTGGATTCTGCCATGTTATGAGTGTTTGGATAGATTTAGCCTCTACCTCAGATATTTCTCTGAATTACACCTTGAAATATTTAAGTGAGCTTTTTTTCAAAGGTTGGAACCATCGCTGCACTAGCAAAAGAGTCCAGATTTAATAAAGTTGTTTAGAAATCCCGTGACACTGTTCCGACAGTTTTGGCACTCCCTAAAAGGTTTGTAGAGGAGTGCAAAAAAGTAGAATAGCTCTTACCCACGAGATGCTTTCCAGTTCCACGCTGCTGACTGTCTTCCAGCCAGAAACTTCAGCACTTTCAGTTGTTTTCTGTCATTTAGATGAAGGAGGAGGAGCAGGCAGGAGAGCAGGGAGGTCTTAACTGGTTGTTTGTCAGAGTGTGTTGATGTTGTTGGATTCATTGTTTCCTGTGTTGGTCAGACACTTGGTTTGTGTTGGCTTTGGTCCTGTTATTCTGGCTGCTGTGCAACCCATCTCTTTTTTTCTCCCTGCTTCTCATCACAGTGAATAAACACAGGACCAGTATTAAACTGGGCTAGATTTAGGAAAACAGGAGCATGTGTGTGAAATTGACTGTGCATATGTGTGTGTGTTGCGTTTGTGTCCATTAGATGCATGCAATTAAATGCGACTCTATAAGCAAAATGAACGATTTTTAGGTAATTTAAAGTAAATTGGAACATCCCCAGCACTTGAAAATTACCAGCCATATTGTTTCAGGGAATTACCATGTAATTATTAAAAAAATAACTTTATATTTTCCAGTACTTTTGGCAACTTCATTATGTCTAGTTGATTGATTGATAATAGTTAGCTGTCAGCTTCTTAAGAATGTTTGGACCTAACTCTATCTTAGTTTTATAATAGTTTTTTTTTCTGCTTTGTATTCCCTGAGGAGTAACCATAGATCCCTTTACATCCACTCATCGCATACACAAACAGCATCCTCCCTCAAATGTCCCTTGACAGTCATGGTTGAAGAAAGATGGCAACAGGTGCACAGTTTGAATGCTATTCTGACAAGGCTGGCAGATGCACACACAAACACACAAAAGCAGCACAGACTGTGTAGAAAAACTCTGGGAAGAAAAGCATAAAAAATAAAATACCTCATGTGAGAGCTGGTGACAGGAAGTCGGTCTCACAGGGCAGCATGCTCCACTTCAGCGAATTAACCTCAGGAAATAATTGCAGCAATAAACTAATGTTGTTTAGATTATTCAGTACAGCTCTATGCCAGGTATTCAGTCACTTTGTTTTTGCTGCTAATGTATCAGCAAATTGGTGGGGGTGGAATCAAGGGCTCTTTGTCAAATTGAAGACATCAGTCTCCGGTCAGTGAAATATTTATTGAAAATTGAATGTCATCTATATGCTACCATGCTTTTTTAAAGACATTCACACCCCTTTAGAATTTTTTTTAACCTACAGTCTCAGATCAATGTATTTAATTGGCATTTGGAACCACGATGTAGTAAACTTTGAAAACTGTCATTTATCTAAATATAGGTGACTGTAACTTAATGAGAAGAGTAGTCATGTTTCAGTTGGAAAGTTGTGGACTTAAATCCACCTGCATCCACATTTACATGTCAATGTACGCCTGGGATTTTCACTTATCCCCAAGTTGTCTGCCTAGCTGGTCACTATGACTGACAAGTCACGAGTCAGAACATTTACCATTACCACCTACTTCCTTGCCACCAAAGGTGTAAATTTTTTGGATATGACTATATCACCTATTCAGATCTACAAACCAGCATTTGTATTTGTCAAAATAGCTCACGATCAGTCAGATTGGAATATATTGTTTTGATGTATGCCTGTAGTTGGGGTGACCCATTCTTGCATAATAATATGCTCCTAGTTAAAGTATTGCTTTGAAGATCTGGTAGTTTGATTAGTGCCATTACGCTATGAGCCCTAGTTTCACGTCTTCAGCAGCCTCTAAAAGATATTCTTCCAGAATTGTCTTGTATTTACTGTCACCATTTCCTCATCAATTTTGACCAACTTCCCTGTTTGCTGCCAGCCTGTATGTTGTGCTAGTGGGAATATTGGACTTTGCAGTTATTTGCAGCTCTTGCATGTTGGTCCAGAAAGTTGTAGTTTGGTCTCACCTAATCATGCTTGCATCCACTTCATGGCTTGCTTGTGACAGACTTCTACTAGTTCTCCTGGATTCTTTCTAGTGTTCTGTAATTAATAACTAATTTTTGGAGGGCACAACTAATGGTTGTCCTACCTGTCTTTCCACCTAGACAGTGGATCTCCGTTACTCGTACCTTTTGGTTGCTTCTCTGTTTAATGCCCTTATTCTCCATCCAGTTAACTTATGACAGCCATGTGTAGGTAGGTCTGCAGCTATGTCATGCTTTTTTCACTTTCAAATGGTGGAAGTTCTCAGTGAGATGATTAAAGTGTTGGATATTCTTTAATAATTTAAATCTTCCTTCTACTTCTCTACAACTTTATCCCTGATCTGTCTGCTGGGCTCCTTGGTCTTCATGAGGTTGCTTGCTCTCTAATGTTCTCTATCAAACTTTTTAGGCTGTCACAGAACAAGTGAAATTATCTTGATGTTAAAGTAAACACAAGTGTACTTTATTTATAAAATTGGTGACTTTTGTAGATTGGTGGTTGCACCGGATTTTAATTTATTAAAAGGGGCTCAACGATTTGAAAATCAAAACCTTTACCATTTTGTGTTGGTCTGTCATATACAGTACAGACCAAAAGTTTGGACACACCTTTTAATTCAATGAGTTTCCTTTATTTTCATGACTATTGACATTGTAGATTCACACTGAATGCATCAAAAATATGAATAACACATGTGGAAATATGCACTAAACAAAAAAGTGTAAAACAACTGAAAATAGCCCTTATATTCTAGTTTCTTCAAAGTAGCAACCTTTTGCTGTGATTACTGCTTTGCATACACTCTGCATTTTCTTGATGAGCTTCAAGAGGTAGTCACCTGAAATGGTTTTCACTTCATAGGTGTAGCTGTCAGGTTAATAAGTGGGATTTCTTGCCTTATAAATAGTCATGAAAATAAGGAAAACCCATTGAATTAGAAAGGTGTGTCCAAACTTTTGGTCTGTACTGTATATACAATATCAATAAAATCTATTGAAATTTGCTGTATGATGAGAAAATATCAAGATTCAATGTAACATGGACACTTTTGCAAGACACTAATTCTGATTAGCCTGCATATTAAGACTATTTTGAATGTGGAGCAGAGGTGACATGCACAGACTTAAGAGCTGCATAAAGTCACAAACGCATGTCAGGCCTCTCAAGTAAAGGTTGACTAGAGAGGAGGACAAAAGGAGAGAAAAAGGTGTGTGAAAGAAAACAGGTGGCATCTGTGGAGGAGCAAAGAATATAGACAAGAAGGAGAAAGTGAGGATGAGGAGGCAGACTAATGAAATGAACCTCATAGATGAAGGGTGACGTGGTGGAGGAGAGAGAGTAGGGAGACTTCAAAGCACTTTGATGTCACAGCCTTTCAGACAGACAACTCTGCTTCAGCCAGCCACTGCGCACATGCCCAGAACCCATACACATACCCACGCACACACAAACACAACACGCACACAGTGAAACAAGTGCACTGCACCGATGGTAGAAGGGCAGGGTAACGTTGAGTTGCCCGCTCTTGCATCACACTCTGTGAACTGAGGTTGGCGCTGACACTACAACCCCCACATGCTAATATGGCGCAAACACAAACAGCCTGACAGGTTAATTTAGTTCTAGACAAACACTACTACTAAAAATACACGTCAGCACATCATCAAATGCTACAAGCTTACACAGACTTGTACGCACAGATGCAGGCAAGCAAAACGCTCATCAATTCAAAGGGGGGTTTACTATCCTCTAAAAGTTCTGTTTAAACCACATTCTGTTATATGTTTGTGTATGTGTGTTTTTGTTCTACACTTTCTCCTCAATTACCACCCTTGGAAAGTGAAAGTTAAAGTAATTATCTTTCTGTTGTAATGTACTATCTTATTAAAATGCAATCACATTTATGGAAACTAACAGGATAGTCTCCGAAGAGACATCCTTTGTCCTTTACCTTATATTGCTAATTATTTGTTTTGAGTCACATTGAACAGTTTGACACTCAATTAACAGATGAGGCTCCATTCTCCATAGGCCGTGTGTTTGTTTATTTTCAGATATTTTTTTTTTTACATGCATAGGTATGCTAATTAGTAGGAATGCGGGTGCTTGTCAGTGTGGTTGTGTGTTGTGGGGGTAGCATTTCTCTGGCATGGTTTCGGAGTTGCTTTGGAAGATACAGGTGTTTCCAGTCAGCGAGGCTCTGGGTGGAGAGCATTCTCTTGTGGGTATGCGTTGTTGATTTCTATTGTGAACCAGACAGTTTGATAGGAAATCAAAGCCTAGAATCAATGTCCCAAGTTCATTAACGGTTGCCCTTTTCTGGCCTGTACTTTTACTATTGTTCACTGCTAGCCTTGGATAAGCACTTACATCTCAGGTTAATTAAACATGTCTCCCAGTTCCATGAACCTGGATGCCTGTGTGCCTGTACACATACAGATGAGATTGATGTGAGTACATTGGCAGAAGTGTGCATGTTTTTATCTCCTGTTTGCAACAGCAAACAGGAGATGACCTTCTTTTAGTGTCTTCCTATTATGCCCTCACTGGTGTTTGGATGGGCCATTGATTCAGCAGTGGGCTACAAATTAAGATTTAAATGTTATGTCATCCTCTCTATTGAGTTTTACATCTAGGGCATTTGCAAAATGCAAGACTTATTGATCTGCTGAAGTGTGGCTTTTTATTAAAGCTACCTTAGGCTAGCACCACTTTTTAATATTTTTTTTCCAATTTTGCTGGCCTTTAGGGTTAAGAATCTAATATTTTAGAATGAAAGCATCAATACAGTTTAATAAATGCTGATTCTTTAACTGGTTAGGCAAAGTCTGCTTAAATGTATTTCTGTTTCTCTTTGATACAGATGTCACATTTGATTTTGTTTTTCTCTGTTAAAGGAAAACACCTCCTCTGAAGAACACATGCTCTACGTGTGGGACCACTTTGTGTCTAAAGCTGCTGCCAAGAATGTCTTCATTATTGCCCACAGCTACGGAGGCCTGTCTTTCGTTGAGCTAGTAAGTGTGCTAGTTTTTCACCTGCCTTCCTTACCTCCTATTAATTAAAGACACATTGAGATGCTGAACGTCATTCTTCTGTTTTATCTACAAAACTAGATTCAAGTTTGCAACTTCACATGAAACGCTGAAAATGTATAAATGAGCACCCATGAGCAGCAGATCTCAGTAGTATACACAGCACTGTGTGAAATGTGTAAATTTAGACTTTGGTAAATTTAAACATTTTTTCACCACTTTTGTTCTCTTCTCCTGACTGATACCTTTAAAAAAACTGAATGCTGAATTTAATCAAAACATGCCTTAGCAAAGTATCAGTTTAATGTTGTGCAGAAGCTCTTACATTTCAGGTCCTCCATGAAACAAATTATGCAAGATGGAAAAAAGCAGACATTAACATAGAACAAAATATGTTTATGCTCTTTGTGAAAGTTCAGCCTCTGTCAACAGCCTGATTTATCATTGTCCTTCTGTGCTGTCTGCCTCCTTTACACATCAAAAACAGGGTAAAAGATGAGGAAGAGTGGGGTTTTGGATATGTTGGCATGAGAGTACCTTGTAAATCTCTTTAGACAAAAAGTGGATAGGATGGAAACTGGTGGGAGAGAAGTTAAACTGATTTTCAATAAAAGCTCTATGTATTTGATATTAAGTGATAGACCAACACAATGTTGCTGATAAATGGGAAGTGGAAGAAATGTGACTCTTGGAATTCTTTTTGTTTGTTTTTTTATTTTTGAAAGAGATTTGAGATTAGTGGTGTGTATTTATATTCAACATCCTTTTCTCCCATGACCATGATTAAAATGCAGTGCAAAATAAAAGGCCCTAGGGTGTAATTTCATCCCAGTAAAAGTCTAACCATCAAAACAACCAACAAAGATGGCAGAGACAAGTCAGGAATTAGGTTGTGGAGGTTTTAAACTGCATTATATTGAGAAACATCATCCCTAAATTTGAACATCTTATACAACACACAGCCTCCTGCAGGATCTTAGTCTGCGCCAGGGTCTCCTTCAATCTGGATGCTCCCAAAAGTTCTTCTGATCATATGTTCAACCAAGTCGAGCCTGCTATGGTGCAAGCTCATTTCATGCTCTTCTATCCAGGATCTCATTCTTCATGATTCACATCTCATAACCTCAAGTTAGGTTTGGAATATAAACAAACCGGTAAATTGAGACCTTTGTTTTGAAGAATGTAAATGCAACTCCCTCAGTGGGTACACATGGACCAGAAAGGCCCTAAAGGCAACAGAGTCCCATATATATTCCAGCATCACCGCCCACACAATTCTTTTGTAGTAATGTGATAAATACAGAAAAGGGGTATGGATATTTTTGAAAGGTGCTGTATTGTTGTACTTTAACATATTTTCTGGACTTCATGCATGATGATTCCTAATATTAACGTGTCAGTTTTGGGGGTTTTTTCTACTGTTATGTCCACCAGGCTTATTTGATGGGGTAACATTAAAGGAGACCACACAAGGATTTTCTGACTTAATGGAAATTGAATTTATTAAATTATACTAAAGAAATAAAACCTGAAAAAAAAAGAGAAACCAAAATAGATTAATGCAAAAACCCATAGCTAACCAGAAAAAAGCAGATGCAAAACAAGCCTAACAAAACCCATCCATAAGATACAAACCAAACCAAATGGAGTTCTGAGGAGGGAGAGGGAAAAGCCTACTGTCTGCTGCATCCGTGGCAGCTTTAAAGCAGCACAGCACCAATCAGGGCAAAACATAACACCTGCAGAAGGCCTGTCTCCAGAACCCTGCAAGGAAAAAGGGCAGAGACCCACTGCAGCCATAACACTACAGATACACTGTGGGATTAGGATGAACAGATCATAGAAGTTAAATCAATACTTAAAACCATTTTCTTTTGTGTTGTGATAAAGTAATTTGACACTATGTACTGTTGCCACATAAGTGTATATGGTATGCAACAAATATTATGTTGAAAGGTTGCCTTCTCCAATGTAATTTTCTTCTACCATGCATCCTGCTGCTTTATGTTTCCCAAACAATATACATCATGTAGTATTGATAGGATTCATAAATGCATGAAAAATACTTTTAAATTCTGAAATTTTGATGTGGAACAATGCCGGATATCTTGTTAACTGCTTTTGCTTTTTCATAAAGATTTGCAATACTATTACTTCAAAGCACTACACTTCATTACCTCTGCTGATACATTGGACTGTTTTGTTTGATATAGGGGATATACTGCGAGGCTCACTACTTCCTGTATTATTTGGGAGATTGCTTTCTTCTTTTCTTTAAAATGAAGGGAGGAGGAGACAGGCAGCACAATGTTAGCATGGGTAGTGGGGAATTAAAGAGTTGGACTTGTCCCACTGGTGTTCACCGGGATATTTTCTGTCCATCTCTTTCACCTACTCTTTTTTTTGTTTTGCTATTTTGTAATTTTAATTTAACTACTAAATATTCATGTGGTGTTTTGTCTGTGACAGACTCATGTTCTCTTGGGTTTTCTCGCTGTGTGACGAAGACCATCTATTCTCTATTTGAATCTTTCTATCTCTGTTTCTTTCATATTCTTTCTCTTTGTGTGAGTGTGCAAGGAAAGACTCAGTGAGCGCATTACGTACTACCTTTATGCCATGACCTTGTCATATGAAAACCCTGCAACAAATATGAATATACATCATATGTATATCAATGCAAAGCATAATGCATAATGGGAAAAATATTCATTTAAAAGATACTTTTACTTCTGGAGGCAAGATAGTTAAATTATGTTGTTTCAGGTGTTTGTATGATCTTTAACTTAAAGTCATCGGTTTCTGTTGTTTTTTTTTTTTAAATTTCTACATATGAAGTTATTTTATTATTTTAAAAATGTAAGTACTTTACCACAAGCTCTTTGTCTTTTGGTAGTACAAAAACCAAATCTTCTTTCTTACACACATGCAAGATTATTATATTAAATCTCAGGTTTTAAATTCATCAGTATGCAATTCTTTAGTCTTGTTATGCATTCCCTTATCGACTCATGTCAGCACAACTACACACATGTACAGTACATACACACACTCACAGTCTACTTAATTGAGGAGAAAGTGGTCCGAAGGGATAGAATGTGTGTGCATGAGCTGGCATGTGGCGAGCGGAGCCTTTCGGGATGAACCATTTGACACACGAGAAGACCCAGAGAAAACAAGCTGTCTGCGGGTTAATTACCGCTCCCCTTTGCAGTTAATAAATACGTTTCTGATCAAGCACATCAAAAGGCCCAACATTAATTTCTCCTGCTCGCTCCCCTCGCCGCAGAGCATGTTAGCCAGTGTTTAGAGCACTCAAGTGTTTCAATGCAATTTGATTCTTTTTAAACACTTCACAGTGTGTACTAACTAATTATAGATGAATCAAAAGCTAACAAACTGCCTTTGAGTAGAAGCTAAGGCAGGTAAACAGAAAGTAGTACTGTAAGGTTACAGTACTGCTGTGTGCTTCTCCAGTCTAGCACATTTGCCACTTTATATAAATTCATCCATCCATCTGTGGTCTTCTCTTTTCCTACCTCAGACCTTCGGCCACTATGTTGTTTCCTCTCTCTTCAGCTCTCTGAGCTGTAAAGTTTGAAAGGACCACAAATTGCATTCCCTCAGTTGTCAAAAACTGTTTCTTTTTAGCTTGTAGTACACCAATTATATCAAGTTTTGTACCAGTTGTCACCCATCTGTCTCACTGTATAATGAGCTCAAACATGAGTTGTTACATGATATCACCTTTCTGTTTTGCTGGTTTATTTCTACCGCTTGTGTCATAACATCAAAATATTCCAGTAAATCTGATTAGAAAAATAAAAATTTTGGTGAGACTGGAGGCTCTGCTTTGCTTTCTTTTTATTTTTTTCATCTGTGCCTATCACTTAAAATTACTGAAGGACAGATGCATCTTAGTGAATTATGCAACATCTTGACACTATTCTATTTCAGTAATTTAAATAAACATATATATTCCACACATGGTGATAAATATTGACATTAATAACCTAGGCATATAGTAAAACAAAAAAAAAAAATCAGTTTTCAGAAACCATTGCATAAAGTTTACGAAACAACATAAATTTTCAACACTAATATTATGCTACTTCGTCATTGTAGGAATGGCATGTCCACACACAATGGTGTATCCTTATTGTTAGGTCCATCCTGAACCAGAAATATCAGACTTGTCTCTGTCATTGAAAGTATTTTTTTCAGACACGAGAATATTTTGCATTTCATTTTGAAACAATTTGGAAATGCACACACTGGAAGTTGCTGGTCATCCAGTCTAAAGTTTCCTCGGTCTGTGATGATATGAGGAGTTCAACTGTGGGTTTCGACCCACCGCCTAATTTTTTTTTATAAGACCAAGACATTTACCAGGACATACTACAGCACTTGATGCCTCCATCTGCTCACAAGCCTTATGGAGATGTTGATTTTGTTTTCCAGCAGGACATAATACACACAGCCAAAACTACTAATACTTAATTTAATGACCGTGGTATCACTGTGCTTGATTAGTTACCTGACGTATACCCTGTAGAGAAATCCATAGAGCATTGCAAGGAAGAAAATAAGAGACACCAAAGTCAATTATCCAGACAACCTGAATGCCCGCTATTAAAGCATTAAAGAACCTGGGCTTCCTTAACAACTCAACAGAACCACAGGCCGATCCATGTCCCCAATGCAAAAGGAGACTTGACCATGTAAGGAGTGCATACAGTTTATAGTACATGGACATAATTTTAAGCAGACTGACATTTCTTATTTAACAAGGCTTTTTCATTGATCTTACGTAATATTATACTTTTCAAACATCTATAGAATATCTGTTTCACTTATTGAAGAGAAATACTGAAATAAATCAACTTTCTAATTAACTGAGCTAGATCTTTTGATCCATGTATAAAGTTGTGGTAGTTATGTTGAAAAAATTCTGTCTAACCATCTCCAGACCATGTTTAAGAATCTCTTAGAAATTGATGGAAGGCACTTATTTTATAGGACAGGCCAACATTATATAATGTTTTACGTAAGAATGCATCTGTCCCCCAGTACAGCAAAGTGTGGATGCCAACCAGCCAGCCACTACAACAGCTCCTCAGAAACATAGTTGCAGATTTTTGAGTGTCCTGTGTGAACACGCTGTATATAAACTGTACATGCTTTCCGGAAAGCTGTCTGCACAGTTTCTCTGTAATGCCATCTGTTTCAATTCAGTGTTCGTTCTGTTGATGTGCAGTCTTTCTCTGGCATCTTCGGTTTTGTTTGTGTAAATATAATGTGTGCTGTGGCAGGTGTCAGATGTGGGATGAGATTGCTCAGGTGAGACAGGCAGGGATTTTATTTATTTTTTTCAGGGTATCTCCAGTTCAGTTTTCCATAATTATATTTGCAAGTTGTGCTTGTAGTTTTAATCATTTCATTTCACTTTTGTTTCACTTTGTGTTTTCTAAACAAGGTCACAGTCATTTTTCTACATAACGGCAACAGTTCAGCTTTAACTTTGTTTACAAAATCATTAATTAGCCATACCACTTCAGTTTTCGTCCTTTCTCAGGTATTTACACTCAAGTTCCACTATGCCATTTTTTTCCTTCTACTTTTTTTTTGTCCTCCAATCTCTCGCACTGAGATTGGTAGATTATTGCAATTTATGCTTTCTATGCAGGGCACCAGGTCACAGCGTTGAATGTAACTTCCTGCTGATCTCTTAATACTTTTTCAGCAACGTTTATTTCCAATTTCTCCTATTTTAGATCAAACTTACTATTTAAGAGAAGTCATTCATTCATTCCCCTTTTCTCATTGGTTCACAAGGTTATGCGTACAGGATGTACAGTATATAGGAAGACATCTTCCCAATAACTAGCTTCAAACATTTTCCAAAAGTATTCAGGGGCCAACACAGATATAGTACCCCTCCATTATGTTCCTTGTTTGCCCCTTAGTTCTCCTCTCACTGACAACAACCTAAACAAAACCCTTTCCATGTTGAAGAACAGCAGCTCTACTTTGAGCTCTCCCAACCTGATGGTGATTTTCATCTCTAAGCAGAACTCTGCCACGCTACAGAGCTACTTTCATTTAAAAACGTATATTCTCCGTATTTTATGGTGAAAATAAAATATGGTGAAAATCAATTCTACTCTAACCTTGATGAAGGTTAGAATTTGGATCAAAAAGTAAATTGTAAGATTTACTATCTTACTTAGCTTCTTCTTTACCATGACAGGACATAATAGCTGTCCTGACATTGCTGACAGAGCCTTGATGTTATTGTACTCATAAAAACAAGACTTAGAGGCCTTGAGGTAGAGATTCACAGCTGAAATAGAGGAAGCGTAACACCCTTTTCCTTTTAAGTTCTTCATGATTTGGATGCAACAAGTTCATATTTTCAAATTAGCTTGAAGAGCCATGCTTTTTAGACATTAGTTGTACTGTAATTGTGGAAATTGTAAAATTAAACATTTCTTGATTTTATTACATTTACTAACTCTGGATACCCTTACCTTTGTCGTTGCTGTTGTCTCATGGAAATATGGCGTAAGTCATCTTTGTCCAGCAGACTTCTATTTTATGGTTTTTACTCATGCAACCCTGTTAAATGGTTTACCAACTTTAATGTATGCAGTGCAAGAAAAACAGCTTTATGTTCACTAAATCTTTTTCTTATTTGTTAGTGTTCTTTCATTTTTAAATGTGTTTGAAATTGTCAACTTCTGGTTTCTCAGATTTCATTAGATAATAGTAACACTAATTTATCCTAGGATCACAAGTTGAATTTTATTGATAACTTAATATTTGATAATCTAATAGGTATTTGTTGTTTCAATGCGATTCTTCTAGGCAGGGCCGGACATAGGAGGGTGTGGGCCCCTGGGCTTGAGCCCATGTGCGGGCCCTACTTAATCATGGTTATACAGTTTTTATCAACTGGACAGTCCTGCCCCCAGGTCAATTCTCCATTTGCACGAATACAACAGTCAATCTATGGTTGCCAACTTAGTTTTTTTTTTTTTTGTGCTATATTTCGCAGACACAGACACACACAAAAAATCAGCTAGTCAGGTGCAATTGGTTCACCGCTGTTTTCGTTTTTAAAATAGCGATTTTTCTGTAGAAAGGTTGATAACTAATCAATTGAAGACCATTACTACAAACAAAATACATTTACTAGTTTTTAAAGAAGTTCCCTTAAAAAAACATATATATATATATATATATATATATATATACAGTATATGTATATATGTATATACAGTATATATATACTGTATATATATATATATATATATATTTATGTATGTTTGCTCATCGAAGTCAAGCATACAGTACAAGCACATATTGCTAAACTGAAAGTATAACCCTCTAATTTGTGCGAAACTACTCCACATTGATAGTTATTCAAAATACTTTGTAAGTAGTGCAACCTTCACCTGAGGTCATCACAATGCAAATAAAAAAATCACTTAAGTTTGTTGCATATGAATGCTTTGAAAAGCCCTTCATCTAATGCTGTGTGCTTGTGTTGCCTGCCTTCGAAAAGTGCTTGCCCATCTATTGCTTCTGGTTTGTTTTTATCTCAAGGTTCTCCATAGCTGCGGGCATCTGAGTGTTAGTGCAGTTTCCTGCGTCTGTCTGCCTTTAGACGTATTTTGGTGTTTATGTCTGCATGTGGGTGCACACATATTGTATGAATCTGTATTTGCTTAATTATGTGTGTTTGTGTGCATGCACGTATGACAGAAGCGTGCACATTTGTGTCAACCCTGGCCTGAAGACACCTCTATCGTCCTGAGAAGCTATCAGAGCCACATTAGGGGGAGCAGAGGAGGAGAGATGGTGAGAGGCAAAGATAAATGCCTGGGTCACACTAGCAGAAATTAGTGGAGCCGCATGCAAAGCTGTGGCGTTTTGTTTGATATGAAACAAAAGGACCACCATGACAAAAGTGCCTGCCAGCCTTCACAGCAGGGCAGCAGCCCTCCGCATATACACTAAGCAGCAATGACTATGTTTGCATACGTTCATGTTTTTCACTACACACTCATCTGTGCAAGGATGCTGTACTGCATGCATAACATGCATTGTGCCCACATCTACTTTATGTGTATTATGTCTGTCTGTGTTTTTGTCCTCCGCTCATAATGACACACAATGCCTAGCCCTTTGTACGGCCTGAGAAGACACGGTTTCTTCCTCAGTACAGCTACATATTTGCTCTATTAAGCGGCTGAAATATAGCCGTCTAATTTCTTTGGGAATGAATAGGATCTTAGAGAGCGGCTCTCCTCTTAACATAAGGATGTAAATTGAACTGTTTAAATGTCACGGCTAGCAAGCTGATTTGATTTGAATTGATTTGCTTGTTTCTTGGAAAAAAAGAAAAAAAAAGAAAGACCCCTCGACACCCCCGTCGAACCTTAGCCGCACTGGCTGCCACAGATAGACCAAGGTCTTTCTTTCCACCTCAACAGCACATTGTAGGGCTCCTGAATTCTTCTATCTGCTGTGATTATGTACAAATGGCCTTCATTTGCCATCCATTTCAAAGCTGTAGTGCTGCATTGTGACTAGAGGCAGATGATGCAGACCAAATTACAGCGGGTTTGCTGCCTGAAAAGGATACTCACACAATAGGCTTTGTGAAGTATTCCCTTCAATATGTCGCCATTATTCTCACCTTTGTTGGTGTTTCTCTCTATGTTTCAGGAGCATTTTTTTCTTTGGTTTCTATCTTGCATTTCATGGTGCCAGAGAGCAGACTGGGATTAAAATACTTCTATATTATGTTATTCCCTTAACATGCAGACAACTATAACTTTCTCATTTACCAATGTGGTAGTTTTCTGCAGAACAAACACAATCTCAGAGCATTAAAAAAGTCAGTTAGTTTTTCTTTTTGATTGTCTTGCGTCTTCCGATTTACCATACATAACATTTTGAACCTGACCAACTTGTAAAAATTCTATCAACCTTGATTTTTTTTTTTGCATTTATTCGCCAGCAATTACTTACTCTGGACATAGTGAGATAAAAATTTGCTTCATAAATATTTTGTGGAAATTCAATATGATTTTCAATATCATCACTGTTCTACATAAAAGTTTGACCACATGCTGGAGTTACTGATTTAACATTATTTTCAAAACCATAAATGTAATATCTGCATCATAGCTGTCAGAGGTAGTCGTAGACGCAGTAGTATACCTATTTCACCTTTCACTTGGTTGCATATTGAGTCTCTTCCTAACACATAGAACCTCATCTGTATGCCATTATTTCTGTTTTGAAATATAAAGAATATCTTGAGAATTACTCCTTTTTTCTGACTGAGACTGACTTTGTAAACAAAAGTAAGATGAAAGAATAAATAATAAACTAATAAAGTTTTTACGTTTTCCAAATGCAACAGTTACATAAATTAAATGTTTTCCTAGTTGTAAATAGTTATAGGGTCGTGCTGTGGTGGCGCAGGGGGTTAGCACGCCCCACGTTTGGAGGCCTTAGTCCTCGACGCGGACGTCGCGGGTTCGATTCCCGGTCCCGACGACCTTTACCGCATGTCTTCCCCCCTCTCCTCACCCTCCTTCCTGTCTGCCTACTGTAGAAAAAATACGAGCCACTAGCGCCGCAAAAACTCTTCGGAGAAAAAAAAAATAGTTATAATGACATCCATAATTATTATTTAATTATTATTAAACAAATATCTAACTGCTTACTTTTACTACAGGATATATGGTGGACCCTAGCCTGGTAAAAACCTGCCCCTTGAACTACGGAAGGTCTGGGCTCTCGGCTTTGGAGAAACGATGGCTTCTTGGGGGCGTGGACTGTGTGGTGGTTTTAAATTTTACCCACTCACTAGAGTTTGTTCTTGACGTATGTAATGCGCCAGTTTGAGAAGAAGCTTGCAGGAAATTGCCTGTGCTGTTAACAACCGTCCTCCACTGCAAGGAGGGAAGTGCTGATCTGAACAAGCCAGGTGTTAAGTGAATATTTTGACCAACTCGAACTGAGTGACTTTGTTCACTTCCTCTGCTGCCATTGTAGACTACAATTCTAAAACAGTGCAGAAAATCAACGTTATTGTTCACTTCTCTTTCTGTTTGCTGATTGGTCCTGTGGAAAATCGACTAGAGAGAATCCAAGTCCAGACTGTGGTGGAAGCAAGAACTTGTTTTGAGTGGAGTTGTACATGAAGGCAATGGCCAGGCCAGGTGGACCAAGATCAGGATTATTTCTATTGTACTTTTTTTTGTCTTTTTACAAGTGAAAGTTAACTTATTTCATCATTTATTAGTTGGTTTCAGGGACAATTTACTTGAACTTATTCAACATTTAGACCCTTTTTTATTTAATTTTTTTATGAGACGAGACATTATGGCCTTTTTTTAATTAGCTTTGGGATTTTAAAGTTCACTAAAAATACTTCAGCCTTTTTCTGGGAAGAATTTACAAGGCAGTTATATTGATACTTTTCACAAAATTGCTGCTTCTCTAACTGCTTCAAACCATCTTCAAACTTTGCTGTTTGTGTTCCTGACCCTCGCCTACAGTACTTGTAGATTAAGAAATCTGACAGGCTGGTAACAAGATAAACAGACAAACTACATCCTACTAAAGACTGCATACAGACTAGCTAGAAGGTAATTTATGCTGTATTTGCCGTTAGGCAGCTAATGGGAGCAGAATGAAGAAAAATACCTGTGAAAAGTCCAGCTTAATTAGTCCAAAATGCAGGTACACTTAACTTTTAATGCTCTTTGGTGAATGAAATGTCTTTACTTTACTTTCACAGCTTTCTGAGATGCATTGGTTGAAAAATAAAAAAAAAACATCTGGAGTTTTTAAAGAGTATAATTGACTTTTTAGCTTTAATCATGGTATGTTGTTCTCTCATCGAAAACGTAGCTGGGGTGCTGCTTTGATTCTTTCATTTGCTTGCTTTCACTAAACCCCCCTTATTTCCCCAAAGCTCTTTTTTGGAGGTTTAGTCTCCAGCTGAACTTCACCCTCACAAAGCACCGCTCTGCCTCTCCCACTCTGCACCTCCAGACTAGTGGCGGCAGCAATTGCCAAATACCTGGTGAAACTAGGAGTCTTCTGAGCTCATCATACGATCTACTTCTTAGTCCAACACTCCTAAGAATGGTAGCAAATGACACAAAGGAAAGGCGTTGTTGTCATGATGTGCTACTTCTGGTGAAGCTAGATTTTGATAGAAACTCAATATCATGTCATGGGAAGGATTATAATTAGATATTAACCCCTATCTTTGGTGTCAGAGTGTTACTACTTTTGAAATATTAGTTTAGAATAATTTGTCATGTTGACTTGTTTTTATCAAAGACCATTAAAGGTCTCCCTAGGTCTAAGCTCAAAAGATTATACACAGAAACAGGTTTCCTTGGTGATATCATTTGAAATTATTGCGTCTCCAACTATATTATTGTAGTGACTTTTTGAACATCTTTTCTCACTTGTTTTTTTTCGCTCGCTATTGTTTTTCTTCATCACAAGCGACAAGACAGTGCAAAATCCATCTGTCCTCAGTGCATCACTTTGCAAAGGCTGTCTAATCTCACTTGTCCTGCTCCACCCACCTTCCACCCCACCTCTTCACAACAAGGTCTCTTTCGCCTTTTTGTGATATAAGACAGCGAGCTGGATGAAGTTCATTTGAGTTCAGTTAAATCTTCAGGGATTCATCATTACATATTTACTGGCTGAGGCTGATCTTGCTGTAAGGTTCTACCCTCGTCCCATTGATCTAGTGCGCATGTTCACTCCTGAGGTTACAGGACGTGCTTCCATTTGCATAAGGCCCTGGGCAAGGTTCTTTCCACCATTGATTGGCCTGTCCGTGAGCGCCCCGTGCCTTCTCACATTGATCACTTTGTTTTTTTCCCGGAGACAGTGCTACTCAGAGTTCAGCTGCAGCTCTGGCATATCAGACCTGCCGGAGGAAGAGAAGAGCGACTGACATGGAAAGGGAGGGAGAGGAAGAGGAAAAGAAACAGGGGCAACTAGGAGTCACAGCAGATAGATGAAAAACTTTAGAACAAATCTTCCAGTAAAGTTTGAAAACAAAAACAAGTGAAACAATTCACACCTGCTGTCACTGCCTCATCTTTTTTTCAGTTTGTGCTTCCTTCCAGGCATTCCACTAAAATTAAACATACATAAATGGAAATTTCTTTGAATTTTTGTAAACGTATACTAAATCATTTTCAGAATAGTTTATTCATTCAGTGGTAATTGTTTTATTTATACAGCTGAAATATATTTTAAAAATGAAGCAGAATACAAGAGAAACATCATTCTGTACAAAGTATAAAGAAGTGCAAGCTCACTTTAAAATACAGTTCTCCAGTCAGATTGCGGTACAATAAATACAACTACCAATATCTTATTTTAAGTTAGAACTACTGTACAGAAGTTGGCAGTAATGTTTTATTTTTTATTATAAAGGACAGTGATAGCAACAGGTAGTTAGGATGTCAAATAAAGTTGACAATTAGGAATGTTATATTTCCTTTGAATACCCTAAGTTTATGTTCTATACAGTATTATTTTTGTCATGTGTATCTCATATTTGAATATTTTTGCCTATTTTTATGATGATTTAGGAGCTGATCATGCTTCCACAATAAAATCAAATTTTTAAACATGTATTTGACTAAACATCAGGCCACCTCCACATGGCGTCAGTAGTGGCGAAAGGCTCAGACTCCCATGATGCATCTCTTCTCTTTGTTCCTGCTTTGTAAAAGCAGCGTGCCGCTTTGTCTGGTTTTCCTCTTCCTCCCGTCTCGTTAGCTCAGTAGCAAGGTCTCGCTCTCCTCTCTCCATCCTACTTTTTTCTCGCTCTTTTATTCTCGTTGAGTAAGATTCTCCAGGTTATTTCACTCTTCTTATTCATTTATTGTTTTCTGCCTTCATCTCTAATTAACACAATTTTCCACCAAATCCGTTTTTCGTCAGTCTTGCTGTCCTCTCTTTTATCATTTACCTATTGATCCTATAGTGAAGTGTACATCTCCTATTGCTTCTTTGCTTTTTTGTTTTCCTTTCTTAATTAGTCTTTACTCCTTCATCTATTTCTTAACCTAAGTTTTACATCAGCTTTTCTTCAGCATTGGTTATAAGATATATTAGTTGTAAACTTGACTTAAATAGATGCTTTCTGACTCTGTAAAAAGTATCTATTGGAAAATTGTGGCATTTCATCTTGGTGAAAGGCCCCCTTTTTCAGATAATATACTGTATGCTGTATATTTTTTAAAAGCACAAAGAACTGTTGTTTTTTTGATGAAATTCAAAGTTTTAAAAAAGCCTCAGCAGATATTATTTTTCACTCTGTCTTTTCGCTCTCTCTCTCTTGCCTTCCCTTGTTTCGCATTCTGCATTGCCACTGTGGCATTTCCAAACATTCACCTGCTGTGTCTGGATGTGCTATTTGGTTACGACCTAGGTCACCTTCAGCAGAGAGAGAATACAAGTGCTTGACATGAGGTTTGAATGTGGTGAAGATGATGTGTTGACAGCTCAAATTATTCACTTGTCACATGTCATTTCTCCCCTCCCCCCTGGTTAAATTTGCCATTAGAAAGCAGAGAATGATAGGAGAGGAACTTTGGCTGCAGGGTTACAAATTGTCACACACGCATTTTACAAAATGAGCTCTTTGAATCCAGTTTTTTCTTTTCAGCAGTAAAGTGTGTGAATGATGTCATTCCGTGGCAAATGTAAGAAAGAAAATATTGTGCTACTGAAAGGAAGAAAAGTGGTGTTTCTGAAACCTGTGAGCTCGATCAGTCCTGGTGCAAATGTCAGTGAACTTATTGACTTGAGGGTTGAAGTTTGAACCCTTTGTCCCTTTGTGACATTTCTTGTCTCCTTTTGTGCCTTTTTCTTTCTTTTTGCTTTCAGATTCTGCATCTGCATGTAGCACTCCTCATTCACATCCTTTTTCAAAACCTTTAAAAAGCAGAATTTACTGTTTTCCTTATTTGTTTTGCCTTGCCAAAACCCTTAGTGGCAGGGTAACAGATATATTGTTCATGTTTTTATTTACGTTTTAAGATTCGTCTGTGGCAATGCCTTACCTGCAAATTGTGTGCTTTCTTCTCAGCTGGTGTGTTTGGATAGAACAAACACACCAGAGAGACACACCAACAGAGAAGTTCAAGTTTTTTCTGCCCTTTAAGCTTGGTACACCATTCCACCTTTTCAGCTGACCCATTGCCACTTTATGTAGCCTTCAGTAGTTTTCAAAAGCCTTGTTTGACTTCTTAATGGCCATTTTGAGAGGCATGTTTTGGGAATGTACCTGCACTAAAACATTTAACTTTTAGGCAAGGAAGTTGACACTGGAAATGGATATGAAGTGTTTTATGTGCTATTTTATATGCTGTAAAATGTGATGGGGTTATGAAATAAAGTTAGTCGAAAGTGGCGGAGAGACTGAGAGGCTGCATAGAACCTCTTTGATGTGTCAGTCAGCTGAATATAGATCTGGTTGTGGGAAAAGCCTTGGTGAGACACATGTACCAACCCATTGTTTTTAAAACGTTCTTTTTTGGAATGTTCGCCTTCATTTTAATGTCCGCCATCTTCAAAAGATTTGTTCTTTGGTTTTCATTTGAAAAGTTCAGGGTGTCTTCACACCCTGAACTTTATGACCTTTTAATTTTATAAGGAGTCATAAAGTTAAAAATCTTTTTTTTTCTTAAAATGTTGATGTACCTATCTTTCCAGACAAGGTCTGAAAATACATTTAGTTAACCTCTACAGTCATCCACTTATGGCTTCTTCAATCTGTTTTTTTTTCTTATGTTAAGCCAAGAGTTTATAAGAAAGTCTATGTTTGCCATGAAGGGATTTAAATTAGGAATTTCAGTATTAAGCCAAGTCAAGTTTATTTGAATAGCACATTTCAGCAACAAGGCAATTCAGAGTGCTTTAAAACAGAAAAAATACAAAGTCATAAAACACAGTCAAAAGATCAAAACATGCTGTAATATGATCTATGTCTGGAAAGCTCTGGATTTGTATGCAAGACAAAAAACATCTTTTTAAGTTGGCATATTCTGATTATCTTAAGTTAAGGAAGTTAGTTCTGAATTTATAACTTCTAAATTAACTCACTGAAGGTATTTTTGTAATTCATGTGCATCTTAAATTTACAATATGATCATATTAACACTTTCAATCCTTGCACATGTGAGCATTCAAATAATGAGATTCCTACATTTTTAATCTACATATTCAAAGTTAACAATAGACAAAGGTATCAATCTTATGAATTTTCCAGCATTTTTATGTCTAAATCTAAAAAAAATTAAAATCTTGTAGTGTTTTTATGGGGGTTTAAGTCTTTTGTAATGGTTAAAATATAACTGGCTAGATATTACTATTTTTAAACAGTGCTTTGTTTGCTTTAGAGTTATAGCCTTAAAATATTGTTTAAACCATCTGCACTGTGCAGGTTTTATGTTGTGTGCCTGTGCATTGCTCTCATATTTAGTCTGTTATCAGGTTTGTCCGTCCTCCTCTGTTGTTGGCTCTTATGGAGGGCCTGCCTCCCCCTTTTCAGGTTTGTTGCCCCCATAACCCTGAAAATTAAAAAGTGTCTTAAAGCTGTCAGACAGTTTTGACCCCCCTCCTCCAACCACTCAACTAAACCCAACATATATTCCCTTCAGTCCCAGTTCTTGTGTGTCACAGAGTACAAGAACTGGGACTTGTCGCTGGACATAGCCATCTCCACATTTAAATTCTTCCCTCAACTAGAAGCACCTTTACCCCTTGCCTTCTTCCCCCTGTTTTATATTTGTTTTGTGGCCTAGCATGGATAAGTTGATTTGGTTGGAATTGTCTTTGATGAAAACACTAGGGGGCACTGCCTGTCCTTTGTTACCCCCCTCTTTCATTCAGGAGGCTTTTCGCTGTATCTTTTTGTAAGTATGTCTGTGTGTCCGTGCTTGCCTTCCTATTTATGCTTGTTTTTTTTTCCTTCCTAAAGCAGGTCCCCTGTCTGTAAAGGGTGACATAGATCTGCCATCAGACAGACAGAAAGGCAAGCAGGCACCAGGGTCTCTTGTGGTTGCCACACAGGACTAGTCCAGAACCTCCTGTCGTCATCCCCCCACTGTCCTCGCTATCATCCTTTGTTTCTGTTTGGTGAACCCAAGGTTTCGGGTTAATGAAAAGGGCTTGGACAACCGAGTGGAGCGACAGTCATCTCCCAGTTAACTCGACTCACCTCCAGCCTTCAGAGACCTTTTCTCCGTGACAGCCTCCCCACCATGTCGGCCTCTGTCCCCCAGGTGGCTCTTTGCTGCCTGTTGGCCGCCGTAGCTTTGGAAGAAGTGTCTGGAGTGTTGGAGCCTTTTTTTGGATGATGAAGAGAATGCATGAGAGCTGGTTCTCCAAAAGCCTCGCAACTTATGCAGAGGAGCTTGATTGCCTTCAGGTCGGGTCAAGGAGCAGGCAGACCGAAAATAAAGATCAGCTTCACGCCCTGAAGTCTGAGACAATACAAAGAAGGTGTAGATCTTTGTTTCTAGTTCCACAGCTTCTCCAGTGGTACTTGGGTTTTTTTTCTTTACATCCTTAACATACACTTAAGCCATACCTTGCAATTAGTTTTAATGCGTTCCTTCTTCATCCATCCTTAAGTCTTTTTAATGAATGAGTGCATTTTCAAGAGAAACTTTGAATTATTGATTTGTTCTGTTTTCTCTCCTTAAGCAGACAGATGATAAAGGGGGTTTGATGGTGCTAATTGGCAGCTCCCATCCATACAGTGTGATTGGTGGTGGGTTGGGGCTGGGCGAAGTGAAGCGCTGTTATTGTTTAGAGGCGTCAAACCCAACACAGAACAAAGAAGATGGGAGAAATGTGCTGCACACGCCTTTCATTGCTGTATGCAACTAAAGCGCACACACACACACACACACACACACACACACGCTCTTATAAATATATATTAAAATTTACGTAAGTATGAACGCTCATTCCTGTCCATCTGCTCTCATACGCACTCACAGTAGACTGTTACCTGGCATCAAATAAGACAGAGTTCATCCTTACTGACATGCATACACCGCACAAACACACAAAACCTACACAGGCGCAGATACATGGTCTAGGGAAAGGGAAAAAAAAGAAGAAAAATCAGTGTGAAAATGACAAGATAATAACCACATTCAAACTTACCTTCAGCTCAGTGAGATAAACTAATAAATAAATTTTCTTTTCAAATGCATCACACTGAAGGCCCCTAATTACCATACGCTGACAAAGACCTGACAGAGGTGCAGTAGTTAAAAGGTAATTTACTACAAGTAGGAGTTTGGATAGGGAGTAGGGTCAGTGAAATACCTCCCCTCACACACATACACACATACTGCTTCCATCTCTTTCTTTAAGGTTTTATTCATGCTTTTCAGGACTTCTCACGTGATTGACTGACAAGGTCTTTTTTTTCGAAATAGCATCTTCAGTAATACGAAATAATTGACTCCCTAATCAAAAAAAAGAGGTTCGTGGAATCCACAAACCCATCCGTAATCTTGGCTGGCATTTCCAGCAGAATTGACAGTTCTCATCGCTTCAGGCTCTATACCACTTTGATTTAATTGCTTTTTTTATATGATTAATAATATGCTTTGTGCTGGGTTGGATGTTTGTGCACGCGCTTAGTGTTCGTTTATTCTATCTCATCCTTCTCTCAGGTGTTGTTTTTAATCAACAGTTAAAAACTCACTTAAAAACAATTACCACTCCTTTTATTTTTATTCATCACACAGCTATAAATTTTACTTTTAATTTTCTCAAAAAATCATTGATGCAAAATGAATATCAGCTTCAGATGAAAACACAGTATAGTTGCCCAGCAAATAGTTTCAGAAAAATTTTAAAAATAATTTATCAAAGTAAATAATTAGAGATGCACCTGGCCAATACCTATTTGCAGTTTTCCTTGATCTTTTCCCTGCCAGTTCCTATTTTGACTAATTAGGATCTATATTGATCAAAAATGTTCAATGATAAATGCAGTAGTTCTGAGTCCAATAGAGAAAAGGAATCATAAATGTCAATGTTGCCAGTAATGTATCAAAGCTCATCTCTCTAAGATTTATCGGATTTTTGCAGAAAGAATAGAACAAACAAGGCAACTTGTAATCAGCCACTGTTGAATGAGATTGAAATTGTTGAGGTTTTTAGTTTTGATGCATTTCATAATTAGGGATAGATTTCAGATTTTTGGTTATTTGACCTGTCCATCACAGACAGATTTTTTTTTATTTGTCGTACTGATTATTTTCTTCACCTTTCACAGCAGATTTTTATGTTCAATTTTTTAAAACAAAACAGGTTGTGTTAGGATTACCATTTTGTATTTAATATATGTATTTTGCATTTAGGTTTTTTTTAAAATATAATTTTCACTAAGTTGAAATTTAAAGTGGGCTTTTCTGTTCCTAAATTGGTTAGTTGATTTTACTGTTGTTTGCGGTATTTTTATAAGATATCAAAAGAATCCAGCAGATCCTTTTGATATCTGAAATATTATTTAATATATTAAATAATATTTAATATATTAAATATAAAAACAATATTTAATATAATTAAATATTTTTTTAATTATATGCATTATTAAAAAATGCATATAATTTTTTTAATTATATGCTTTTAGTACTTGAAACATTAAGGAAAGTTTTTATGTCTTGAGATCTCCAAGTTTTTAATTAATTAGGCAGAGCTTTCTCTTGTGTACTCTTTTCTCTCTCTAGTTCTATTCTGACTCAACTTCACTCTAAAAAGTGCTTTTTTTTGCCATAAGCCATGATTTGAAAGATAATTTCAGTTTGTAATATACCTCAATTTACTTCAGTGTCTTTCTGTAGTTCTTATTCATCTACCACTTTCTTTGAGGACAGGAGGTTCGTAGGGAATGCCTATATATTTATTTCCTTCATTTCAGCCGTTACTTTTTCTGCGTCCCTCAGTAAGGCAGACATTAAGGAGTTGAGGAACACTGTTTATCGTTCTCATCTATGCTGTCTTTTCTTTCCATTTTCTTAAAACTTGTTTTATCTGCACTGCTTTTAGTTGAGTTGTGTGAGTTTAAATAAAACATCTTGACTGAGTTTTCAAATCATGTAGCTCTCACGCACACACACACACACACACCCACCCACCCACACCCACACACACCCAAACACGCACACACACCTATTGGCCAGTAATGTCCTGGACAGCAGGCGCTTCTAAATTTGTTGTTTTCCTTCTCTTTCTCTTCGCACATTCACACCTGAGGTGAAAAACCCTCCTCAGAGATTTTTGGTAGATTTTGCGATAAGCAGCCCATACCCTTTGAAAACTCATACAGAAGCTGGACGTCGTGTTAATATGGCTCAGCATAAACAACTATTTCATAAGTGTGAGTATTAAAAAAAACATAATAACTAGGTCTTTGTTGATAACAACAAGAGGTATAAAAAAAGTGACACAATTGTTAAAATTTAGCTCCTCACAACATATTTAGAAGAATCGAGGGAGAGTTCCACATCAGTGTGTGGTGTAATATTTTTTTTCACTGTACCCCAGTTGAGAAATATAGACATGACTGCCAAATCTGAGCTCGGTTAGTACAAGGAATCAGTGTTCATCGGCCCCCGAGGCTGCCTGCGTCTGTGCGTCTTAGAAATGGACAGCCGTACCCGATGGATATTTAACACATTAGCTCTGGCAGAGCTGAGAGTGGTGTGAAAACACACTGATTTCCTAAGTGGCAATCATATCAGCCTCGCCATCAGAGAGGCAGCAGAGAGCAAACATCTGTGTGTCTCACTGTGTGTGTGTGTGTGTGGGTGTGTGTGTGTGTGTTTGTGCCCTAGAACATGCATGTGAACTGTTTGTGTCCATCATTTAGATGCAGATTCCTCAGAAGCGGGCTTATTTTTCTTAGTTCATCTATATATTTGGTTTAATTTTGCTGCTCACTCTACATGTGCATGGCTGTGTGCCTCCTTCCATGAAAAGTTACCAAGAGCCCTTGGCTTTCCTAGATGTCCGTATAACCCAAAGTTACCACACAGAAAGGTCTCAGCCTCCTCTAGCATCCCACCCTTGTTAGGACCCCTCGCCCACTCCCTCCCTTCATCAATCCCAGTCTCCCTTGGCCTATCCATCCTCATATCCAGCTGAGAATCGCCGAACCGAAACTATGTTAAAACAGGGTCATCCCCTGGTGCACACTTAAAGGCTGTCCCCTTTAACCTGCTCTGAAATACTTACGGCTATTATTATAGCTTATAAATCATTAAGAAAGTTTAATTATACAAAAATTTCATGGTGGAAATATGCAAGCTGACACATGGGAAGGGAAATTTAATGGGCCAGCAAGTCCCAGCACCGTGAGGAAAAATATTGAGGTTAGGTTTCTATTTTACAGCATAGCTGGAGGGTTAGGAGACAGGGACAAAGACAAAAAGACGCACTTTCAGAAGAAAGAAGAAAGGCGATCCAAAGGAAGGCCTGTTTAACATATAGTAACCTTTAGACTTAAGTCTGTTAACTAAAGCTGCTAATTTAACTTAAAAATTTCAAAAGAATGAGTAAAATTTGGTTGGCAAATGTTTTGTTTTTTTTACCAGTTTTCTTAATTATATTGGGTTTTAATTAATTTACATTTTAATTAGTCTTTCTTTAAGAACAGTGCCTAATTAGATCATATAATTCTGAGGATTTTTGGTATTACTAAATCTAAATAGCAGAACGTTGTTTGCCTTCTGCCTGTTAACTTCTTTTCACAGTGAATTTCAAAGGAATACCGTTGGTATAATGAGGGCGAATGAATCGGTGACTGCCAACCCTTGTGGTGACAGTGTAAATTGATCAAACTGTTGTGAGCTCATATTAATAACACTTACTGCTGTGCAAATGTCAATGGCACGGTAATTAAATTCTGTTGTAGTTAACTATGATGCGCTGCCCTGTGTTTGAGTGGCCTCTTGGTTTATTAGGTCTGAAAGATATGAGTGTAATGCCATTGTGACAAAGAGATTTCAGCCATGTGGAAAACCCACTGGAATCTTAGACATTTGCTGGTTGACGTTTTAAACTTTTACTAGACGAAAATTAGATTATATGTGAAGAGAGGATGCCAGCTACTACTAGCAACTTGCAATTTTAAAATATATTCTGAATACACGTGAATCATCAAACCCTAATTATTTTTTTAATTTTAATTTGAAAAGCGAAACTTAGTTATGTGGCTTTATTACAGGCACATTTCAAAAAGAATGACTATTCTCAAACTGTTGTATGTTAATAGAAAGTTAAGTGGAAGGAAAAAATCTGTTAGAAGGAGGTATGCATAAGAGTATTCTGTAGAAATATCCATTCAAGTGTATGAGAGACACTCATAAGGACATGTACTACATCTAAAGTTTGTGCTTCAAGAACCACCACACACAGATGTTTCCAGAACATTGGCTAGTACTTTCCCATTTCCTTTCTTTAAGGTATTCCTGAACCAAAGACCCATTTTTGTGCACAATGTTTTTTATTAACTGTTGTATCACGTAGTGCTTGATTGGCATTAAACCTGGACTGACCTAAGCCCTGTGGAGAATCTGTAGAGTATTATCAGGAGGAAAATGAGAGACAAAAGACCAAACAAGGCAGACAAGCTGAAGACCGCTAGGAAAGCAACATGAGCTTCTTTACTGCCTCAGCAGGACCACATTCTGATCAAATCCAGAATGCAGTAAAACAAGCAAGAGCAGCCTCAATCAAGTATTATGTGGATCCACTGTACAGTATGAACAAACTTGGATCAAGTTCTGACTTATTGCCATCTATTTGTAATTTCCACTAAACGGTGCTTTGAGCTTAGAAAGTAACTCATCATTTTGTCAGTCTGTATTCTGCATGCTGGTCTCCTACTCTTCCTTAACAACAGATTTTTTTTTTTTTTTTTTATTAAAGGACCATCTTTCTTTGGGGGTGTATTGCATATAAGCTATGTGGATTTTTCTCTTAAAACTCTCTCCCTTCCTTACTTCCTTTCTCCATCCATCCCTCCTTCCTGTTTCGTCTTCCCGTCTGCCTCTTGTTTTTCCACGCGGGCACAGTCAGGGCAGAGCGCCCATAGCCGGCAGGCTTCCTGGCATGCCGCTCCTCATCCTCTGCCTTTTGTTTCCACCAGTGGACAACCATTCTCCACCTCTGCTGTGTCAGTAAATATTTATTGGCCTTCCTTTTCCTCACTTCCCCCACTGATTTTTAGTGTGTCTTACTCTATTTGTACGAAAATGTGTGGTTTGCGTATGTGTATGCGCAGAAATCGCTTTAACACATGTGAATTCGCTTACCACCTCCTGTTACCAAGTGTCCAGTGCTGTTGCGCACACAATTTAGTTATTTGCCCCCTCTCCTCTCAACTTCTTTGCATCATACGTTTGGCAGCCATGAAAGGAAAGAGGAAAAAAGAAAGGGAAGTTATTGCAGTTTTCTCTTGCTCCCCCCTGTTGTCCCCACTCCCTCGCCACAACCAAAGTTCGTGCACCGGAGAGTCAGAGAGGAAAAAATTCTGCAAGTAAATGCACATGACCTCAGTGAGCAAAACCTCTACGCACTCCTACAACACTACATGCACGTTCACAAACATGCTGCCTGTCTCTCCCTGGAGGCCCGTGGCCTCGTGCTAGAGAGGGCTTCCTTCCTGTGGTTAAGACAAAGGAAGCCAGGGACCAACAGGAGACCTGGGGCCGCTGCTTCAAAGCCACAGGAAGCGCTGGTGTTGTCTCTTCCTGTGGAGGGTGTTGGAGCGTGGTGGGCCAGCTGCCTGTGTTTTCACAGCCAGGGATGTCCCGATCGTAGTTTGTTTGCGCACGCGTGTGTGTGTGTGTGTGTGTCACAGACAGGTTAGTTAAAGTAGCAGAACATATTGCACTGTAACTCTGACTTTATATCAGTTGCTGGCAGCAGATTGATAAGACTAAGAGGGACGACTCATAAACCTTGTTCCTGTAAAAATCCCATCAAATTTTCTAAGACAAAAAAAATAGCTCAATTTAAAAAAAATAATTAAATGATTATTTTTCACATTAATTTACAAAAAAAATATTATGTAAATCAATACCTGTTAGAGTTTCAGATGGCATTTGTGATTTTTTTCTTGCTTCTTAGCCTTCGCCACAGTCTCTGCAGAGCCCACACATGCTTTCAGTGAGCACAAGTCTGTGTTTGTGCCCCTTTCCCCTGTTCTTGTGTTGGGATTTCAGGGGGTGTACATGTTGGTGTGCCATGTGTTTTCAAACCTTCCGGTGTGCACCCACATCCATGTTTGTTTGTTTTCTTCTGTACTCGCCTTGGCTTCTCAGACGTGCTCCTCTTACTCTCTGGCAGCAACAGGACAGTTAATCAATCAAATATTTAAGCAGCGCTTCAGTGCTCAGTGGGTAGTCCTAGATTATCTGTGGCTGTTGGCAGTGCGTGGCGCAGCCACATTATAAGCCTTGTCCCTGACTGCCATCATCATGGGGTGCTTCTTGCACACACACTCTCCTCCTTCTCATTGGCTTCTGCTCAGTCTTCACTCTTTCTCACTAAGAATATTTTTTACTCATTTTTTTCTGTCATTCCCTCGTTTTCTTGTGTAGTTTTTTTTCCCTAATTTTTGCACCTCTCTATTTGCACTTGGTCTGTGTATAATTATGGCTTTTCACAGTGACTATTTGACAGTAAGCAAGGCCCCTTAAAGAGCTCTCATCTCCCTGTCTTTGCCTGTGTTTCTCTTTTCTCTCGCACAGCATTCTTTCCAGGAATGAGTGTGCCTGTCTCCCTGCAGGGAACTCCATTGTGGGTTGCTATTCATTTTTTTGTCCAATTATCTAGTGGCTTTTGGTGCCTTTGACATGTAATTATCAAAGGCCTAAATAATTGTCTTTATTATTTTTTTTTTACCGGTGTTTAGATGTAGCTTCACTGGAGCAGTCATGAGCAAGGGAGTATCACAGTGAGAGGAAAGAAATTAAGTATTTATCTCAACCAGGGATTAGTTTAGCATGCTGTTAAATGATGTCTTGTTGCTTTTTTAAACTACTTTCCTTCATAAATAAACATTGTTCAAACAATGACTTGCAAAAAGATTAATGCTCTCTGATTTTTTTTCTTTTGTACTATTTTTACAAGTTACAACCACAAACTTCAAATTATAGACTGCACATAACTTGTAGCGGCATCATGCTGTGGAGATGCTTTTGTGCAGGAGAAAAAGGAAACCTCCTTGTAATGTGACATTGTTAGTAAATTTCTTTGCAAATAAAAATTTAAAAAGTGTGGCATACACTTTTATTCAGCCCAGTCAATACCAGATTATACAGGCCTGTGTTTAGCGCCATCCATAATTCCTCCAACTCTGTCCAGCTTTTCCTTTTTTCTGTTGCAGAAAAACATTGCCATGCAATAATGCTGCCACCACATTTTGGTGGGGATGGTATGTATAACATTAAGTGCAGTATCAGTGTTATCATTGACCTCTTTACTATTTTTCTGATTAATGTTCACCTTTACAGTTTAGGTGGACAGCTATGTCTTGGTAGGTTTGCCTCTTGTTAGAAGGAGGTATTCCTTGTGCACACTCCATCTTGGAGGTGCTCCATGTGATGTTCAGGATAAACTTCCCCGAACTCTTATTCAATACTCGTCTTTGGTTCCCTGTTGCAAATCTCTTGAGGCCTTCATGGAGAGCTGTCATTATAATGAATTAAAATTACACACAAATCAAATCTGTTTTCTAATTTGTAAAATCCAGTATGACAAAATTGGTCATACTGGATTTTATTTAGGAGTGTCACCGTTAAATGGACTATAAGTGTGTGCTGGACTTTATATAAGTTGCATACTATTTTGGAGACCATGCTTTATCTTCCTTGCACTTTTCAAGTATATGCTGCTTTATGTTGTTCAAGTAAATTTAAAAAAACAAAAAACATTTAACTGAGATTTTAAAATCACAAAACAAAATATGAAAATAAGCAACAGGATAGCAGATTGTGAGAGAGGAGGAAGACATGCGGCAAAGATCAGCAGACCGGGACTCAAACATGTGATGGCTGCGTCGAGGTCTGAGGCCTCCATACATGGGTCACCTGAATGCACCACTGCCGCAGCCGAAAAACGTTTTTATGAGTATATAATTTGTCTAAGTTCCCAAATGTTCCCTTTCTTTCCTTCAGACACAATCTATTGCATGTCATTCTCTACATCTAGACTTTATTGGTAGAAGACACTTTGTAAATTAAAGTGTACTTCTATATGGGACTTGTGAGAAGTCAGGTTTACTGTAAGGCTTCTAGGTAAAGTTTACTTCTGAATGTATCTGTATTGCTTAATGATGGCCTCTGATGTTTTCACAGAACTTGGAAAAAAACTGGATTTAGCCTTTTGTATCACAGGGGTCAGAATTTGTCATGTGGGTGGGTGTTTTTGGCAACCAGTTCTTCTGCTGAGTAATCACAGAAAGAGTTTATTAGCAGGGTCAAGGATTTCATAGTTCATGTAGAGTTTAGATTCATTTGAGGTTTGGGTGAATTCAACGCTGCCTTATTATTTTTGAGTTTGTCATCATGCTGCATCGAAATATAAAATGGATGTGTAGTTGTAATCTAAAGAAATTCAAGTCATTACAAGAGAGTTTGTTTAAAATAGCATGGTTAAGAAGATAGCTTAATTCCATTTGCCTTTTTATGAACACAAAAGTTGATTAAAAGATGACCCTGATGTTTTAACCCTTTTTAGGTTTGCCTTTAAAATGAGCTAAAACTGAAAAATAACATTTCTGATGGACATTAATAAAAGTATCTGTGTCTGTTGCCCAGTCTTGTTCTTGTTCTCCTATCTTGCTGTTTCCTTTTGTTCTGCTGTGCATATCACTTTAAACCATTTATTAGCGTCTGCCCAACACCCACACACCCACCTGAGTTTTATTCAGTATATCAAGCTGTTGTAGCATAAAAGGAACTGCCAAATGTCTCAACATCTGTGTGTTGGTTTTAGGTTCAACAAGTATTTCCACATGTTTCTCCTCCCTTTTCCCTGCCCGGTTTAGCACTGGTCACAACAGCTGGCTCCTTCTCTTATTAAAGCTGCTGTCTACAGTTACATAAGGAATTAGCAGATTTAACCTTCTGAATAACAGTACATGTCTAACTCCAATATTACAGGATAATTCAAGGACTCATGGGGTAGGACAGATAAGAGTCATATCCACATGGAATCATGTGGCTTCATGGTTCTAAATATTTACAAGTTATGGTACAAGTTGGATTATACATTCAGCATACAGCTAACCACAGTTGTCGTTCAGGCTTGTAAAACATGGGACCCAGTGGGTGTCCAGATTACAGTAGTTCAGGGCCACGCAGCTGACAGCATTCCTGAACCTGTTACTCCTCAGCTGTTATTAAAGCCAACTGTGTTTTAATGTAGGTATTGTACCAAACTGTTTCATTGCATTTCTTGTAACATTTATTTAACCAAGAAACGTTCACTGAGACTAAAAGTTTCCTGTGCACATGGGTTCTGGCAAAGTATGCACTGCAAACCACTGTAGACAAAAATTTAAACATAAAAACACACAATAACAAGAATTACAAGTTTTAAATGCATCAACAGCAAGATTTAACTCCAATCTCTTTAGAAATTCTTCAAAAAGTGGTAATAGATATCAGCTCCTGGATACGTATGACATTCAGCAACTGATTTTAGGCAAATGGAGCTGTATGTTGAAAAGATCAAGTTTTTATCCTGTTTTTCGTTGTCTTTGACTTTGGTACTGATCAGACATTTGTGGCCAAATTTCAACCTACAGATTTTGTCACTTGGGGGAAAAAAAAAAAAAAGATCCAAAGAATTCAAGGACAGAATGGAAACGAGACCACTGGCCTCAATCAGTCTGGAAAGAGTTACAAAGCCCTTTTTAAGTTTTTAGGACTCCAGCTAAGCACATGGAACCCATCATTCACAAATGGAGAAAACAGCAAACAGCAGAAAAAGACTGGATTAATGGGTATCCTACCAGCCGGATTAATGGGTATCCTACCAGCCAGTCATTGTTCATACATTCTTTACTTTAGAAGTGTATGTTTCTGCAAACCTCCTGATTCCATCTGACTGTGGTTCACTTGTAGGCCCTCAAAGGGTCAGTGTTGTTTTTGCATAGGCTCACAAATCAAATCTGTTTTTTTATGTTATTTGTCATTTCTCTCATGTCAAGAAAAAGATTTCAGTACCCATAAGTACACCAGTAGTAGTGTTATGTAAATCCTCCGTTATAAAAAAAATGCACTAACTGTTGCCCGTAATGGCTGTGTTGCTACCATTGCCTAACAAGTTCTCAATGTTAGAATCTAGTCAGAGATAGATATATTAGATATATATCTTTCAAGGCTGGTTGGCTTTGTTAAATACACGACACAGGTTTACTTTAGAACCTGCTTCCAACCACAGGAAATCTAATAAAACATTCAATTCAGTTTATTTGTGTAGCACCACTTGACAAATGTCATCTCAAGGCACTTTACAAAAAATGATTTCCATTCAGTCATGCATATATTTGAATTGATCCTACTTAATAAACAGTGCAGTATCCTCAATTATGCAAAGTAGACCCAGCAGATTGCAGCCTCTTTCAGTATACATCTGAAGTATGCTGAAAATTCTTGGGTTAATAGTAATAGGTTAATAGTATGAACTAGCCATTTTGAGACGAGAGAAAATTGTAAATGTGTTTTTAACTGGCAATAACTTCACTTTATCCTGCTCTCTGACCTCAGTTATGTAGCTGTTCAGTCAACAGTGAGCCATCATGAAGCAAAACCTTGGCTGACAAAAACCTTGGCAAAGTTTTTAAAGGATTGAAATGACTCCTCTCATAGGACAAGTCTTGCCAGAGAAAATGCCTACAACCACACATTGGTCGGGAGAATAAGATTTAAGCTCTTTGTGTTACTAGGTACATGTTTATGTGGCAAGGTTTTCATTTTGATTACAGCTATTCATTGTCATATTCATCCTTTTTTGCACCTACCTGACGACCTTGCTAGGTTCTTTTCAATGAAATTCACTGATTTAAGCCTATTCAGTCAGATGGTCTGCATTGATGAGTTAATTTATGTCTAAAATCAAAACTCTTATTTTAATTTGTTCACGTCTGTTGAGGTATTTAAAACAGTCATGGTAAAACTTGTGCAATTCAGACATTTAACAGCAGGGGGTCAACTGCATCTTGCATATGATTTCGCAATATTAAATTGTGATTATCTCACGGTAAAGTCTAACTTGTCAATTGCTATCCAGTTGACGTAAGCATGTGACTTTGTCTGGCAAATAATGCCTTGCTTATTATTTTGAGACCCAGATGTGATGGGGAATTCTTTAACCTTAGCACACTTTTTGATACCATTGATTTACAATATATAATTAAGTTATTCTTTAGTTTCTTTAGTTGGTGCCTGATCTGCTGCCAGAATTGAAAGGTTTTTTTGGCATTAGAACCAGCATAAATGCCACAATATGTGAACCTAGACTGGAAGAACTCAGTTATATCCCTAATTACTTTTTATAGAATAACATCAAAACTCATGGCTTCACAAAAAACAGAATAAGAATACTAGATATAACAGAGTTATGTCAGGTATTTCAAATACTTGTTCAGTCTTAACCTTAAGGTCAAAACATATTGACAAGAATGTGACATAACGCTATTTTGGGCAGGATCCTATTTTGAAACATTTCAGCTTTTTAAAAATAAACCACTGAAGTCCAGTGATCTCTGTGCTCTTTGTGGCTTACAAGTGTTAATGGTAAGGAATAAATGTTTGTCTAATGACACACCGCGCTGCCAAAATCTTGACGAGTGGTTGCCATCTGGTTCTCGGTGTTCTTTCCTACATACCCATTTATCCAAGCAGTGAATGCCAACATAAGTCCATTTGACATGATTTTTTCCCCTTTATTTTAAATGACACTGACAATAACCCTTTATTATGCTTGGTTGTTGACCAGTATTTCTGTAGACTCTGATCCCATTCTCAAAGCGCTACTGCCATCTCAATTCCACCAGTGTCAGTCTCAGTGTTTCTAAGAATATACAGTAAGTGATTGTTAACTTATTGTTGCAAATCATGTTCCCCTTTCTTCCAATTTTATCTTAAAACCAGGTAAAGTGAAAAAGCTTGTTCCGTAGACCAGGCTACAGTACTCCTTGGGGTCGGAGAAGTGGTGTGGGAAGACTATTGTAGTGTGGTAACAAGTCCTTTGTGTGACATTTTCCTTAGTGTTGACATTCAGAAGGGAATAGGAAGACGGGCTTGTGAACGGCACTTTCTTTGTGACATCTGAAGGTAAAGGGTATTAAGACTGGGGACCAGGTTATTTTAATGTGCACAGGGAAGGACATTTGCACAGAACGTGACAAGGACACGCTATAGTGGAACTGTGTTCTTTCATATTTCCCTCTATAACATTATGCTATACACGAGGTTGAATCTGTATTCTCTGGCTTAAAAGCCATCGTGGTTTAAGAAGTGAGCTGACAGTGCATGGTCTACTGGGAGTCCACAGTGAAAAGGCGTATTCAGATATTTGTATTCAGATCCTTATTTTTCTGAAGATTATTTTTTTGTAGCTTTTTCAGTTTCCATAGAGTATATTGGTTTTTAAAAAAGTATAATCTGACACATCTCTGTCATTGATGTGTTAAACAGCAGTGTCCTGTATACCATTATGGGTGATGAGTAAGCTTAAATCCAGGCTAACAAGGTGAATTTACTTTTATTTTGCAGATGAATCAAAGGGAAATGCAAGTGAAGAACAGAGTGTGTGCTGTGGCTCTCACTGACTCTGCACATAACATTTGGCATCAGGAGACCTCCAAAGGGACACAGGACTGGATGCAGCAGGTAATACAAAGAAATGCATTCTCAAATATACAGCCACTTGGAAAATCTAATAAGAAAATTAAGACTATGAAAAGTGCATGAGACAATTCATGATATCTTTTCCCTAAGCTTTAAATGACAAGTCACATAAAACACTCCTTCACTAAAGTAAAACCTTTGAAGTCCTGGACAATTATTACCGGAGTGTTATCTCTTCCCCCTTTTGTTTTTTTTTTTTTAAATATAACCAGTTTCCACTTCTGCTTTAAGAGCATCTCAATGAGTAACTGATAACAAGTCTGTGTGTACAGCTTTACATGAATTTGTTTTAGATGTGGCCATGTGATAAGCGAACAGGATGGAACGCACGCGCATGCATGCATTTTTTGTGGCTTCATATGAGAATTTGCCCTTTCTGGTATGACCTCTGTGCCATATGCATCACCTGGGCTCACTCAATATGCACATACAGATGAGGAATAGCCAAGACCAAAGCTGCTGGAGATGCAAATGTCATGTGTTCTCTCTGTCACACACACACACACACATAACCCCATACCTGCTTTTGTATTACATTCTCTTTTTATATCCATGGCCTTTTGTTTCCACTATTTCATCTCCAGCTTTGTCCACCTGTGTTTGACGGAGCTATGGTTGCTTGATTTTAGATCTTGATGGGGTCCAAAACCTAACAGGACATATTATAAGTGAAGGAACATTTTTGTTAACAAATTTTGTTCCTCTAGAGTACAAAGCTATTTTAGGAGCTTGGGATTGTCATCTTAGCAGTACTATCAGTTATTTTATTAAAAGGCCAATGGTATATATTCAGGTATTAATAGTAGAAAGCAGATATTTCTATATTCTATACAAAAAGAAATCTTTTTTTTTTCTTCCTGTCTGATATTAAATTAGTCTAAATGCTGAAATCAGATCTTTCTTGCCACTTTTTAAATATTCCAGCGGTATCCGTCAAATAATTTTTCGAGTAGAACTTTCTTTACACCCAAACTTTAAGTTCCTGGCTGACATCTTAAGAAGTTTCCTGAATATTCCCACATAATGTTCTTTCCTCATAATACCATCCATTGTGTGAATTGCACCAAAACACTCCCAGTACATGTTGATACCACCTTTGTGCTTCGTAGTGATCAGGCTTGCCAGCTTACCCATTTTTCTTAGAAATGTTATGATGGTCATTATGTATGTATTATCACTAAATATTCTCATGGTTAATGCTTCGATATAATTGTCATCTTAGTGGTACTATCAGTTATTTTATTAAAAGGCCAATGGTCTTTTAATAAAATCATCTCATGGTTAATGCTTGGATATAATTGTTTGAATAGCTGATAACAGGCACATTCAGTTATCTGGATGGTGCCTTTTTTTCCTTTTTTTCACTTTTGTTTGTTATTAAATTATAACTAAGGTAAGTGAGGCCTTCAGTGCTTTTGATGTTGTTCTGAGTTCGTTTGTGAACTCCTGGATTAGTTATTGTGGCTTACAGTCGGCCACATTTTATATGGTTTACCTCAGCTTCGTATTTTCTCATTTTGTGGATAATCTCTCTCTCTCTTTGTGGTTTGCTGGAGTCCTGAAACCTAAGAAATAGCAGTACTTTTCAGACTGATAGAGACCATATATTTGTTTTCTCTTCACTACTTGAATTTATCTAGATCGGGGAATGATGTGTTGCTTTTTGAGATCTTTAAGCGTGTGTGAGTGACTTTGATTCTACTGCAGTAATCAGGCATAAGAACAGAAAGTGAAACTGAAGCAAAAATTATTGGTGACAGTTATTTAATAATTAAACATGGGAAACATTAGGCATGATTTGAAAACCTATTTTTCAAATTATTTATTAGGTAGGTAATTTTTCTTTAATAATATCTGTTTGATCTGAAACATTTAAGGGTGACCAAACAACACAACTGAAAATACAAATATGTGGGTCTACTTCTTCACTGCCCTACAGGTGGCTTCAAGTTAGCTTTTGAAATTATTTGGTTCGTTGTTGTCTTATTTTTTTCTTTGTGTGTGTTTTCTTGTGATTGGATGTAAAATTTTAATATAAATGACATTTCTACTTTAGAGGGCACAGTAGAAATGCCCTCCTTTCTAGGACTTAGAAATCCTAAATCTAATATGAGGCAGTGGTTGTATCAAAAGCTCCTTGGTCTTTGATCGTGGACTGATGGGTTCCGTGGATACTCTGAATGCTGATGTTTGTGATTATTTACCATTACACTCTGTGAACTTCTTGTGCAAATCCTAGACAAATAAACCAAAAAGAACAGCGGTATCAGCAGCTTGTACATAGCTGGATCCAACATGTAAGCAGTACTTTGTAAGACACATGGACAGAATCACACACAGGGAGGACAGCTTTCATGCCGCGACATATCCAAGAGAAGCGTTAGCATTGAATCGGAGTAGCACTCTAGGTGGTGTATAGATATGGGTGCCCATGTGAGTAGGTGCATGTGAGGTCGGGGCACACCAACTAGGTTCTTCTCTGTTCTCGTCAGACAGAGATAATTCCCTCCCTTGGGGGTTCAAGAGGTCGTTGGATGGCGGGATTGAGCGATCAGAAGAGGAGAAGAGAGAAGATGGGATTTAGAGATCAGTGCCTGCTGAGCCAGGTTACAAAGACCATATGGGTCAGACAAGGGGCACCTGACGTCACAGCAACAGCATAAAATACAGAGTGAAGCTGAAACAAAAGAAGAAATGGCAGCGAGAGAAACATTTCTCCATTGACTGACAGAAAAAGACAAAAAAAATAGTGAGAAGTGTTCAATTATTTAAATCCCATTGACTGCCACTGAGAAATTGTAGAGCGGTGGAAAAGGAAAAACAAAAAGACAGGTACAATCTGAATGGAGTGAATACAGATGGAGGAGAGGGAATAAACTGATGTATGTGGAGATAGATGAATAGCGGAGAGAGAAGAATTGAGTGTGAGAGAGAAATCCGAATGATGGTGTACAGCTGGCAGCCTGTCACAGTCTCCAAGGTGTCTCCTGTCACTGTGCTGGCCTGCTGTCACACTCTAGTGGCCTGCCCAGAGCACATAGACACACACACTCATATATACAGTATATATAATATATATATATGAGTGTGGTTGGTATATACACTTCTGCACAAACAAGAGAATAAAGCATCCTAATCCACAGAGATTATATACTTTCTGGAGGAGATGGGAGAGGCAGGCGCAGAGAAAGTGAGCAAGAACTTCTCCTGAGTAGTTGCTTGAAAGCTGTCGTGTGTGCTACAGTTTAGGAGACTTTTGGGCACTGAGCCACTGTTTTTCTTCCTGTTTGCTCTCAGAATGAAAGCGTTAACACGCCATTTTTGGAACTGAGTAGAATAGATTGTGTGTAATTGAAAAGAAATTAATAGGATTCAACAAACTGTATGTATGTCTGTTATTGTTTGTGTTCACATGTTGGTTTTAAGACATCATTATCGATAACATTTTATTCATTTATTTTATCTGCTATCAAGTGATTAGTTTGATCTTGAGTTTAACATCATGGCTATGTTCCAATGAGGAAAGGCTTTAAGTGAGAGATGTTTCTCAGATGATATAGGCAGTCTCACCAACAGCAGTGGTTGGTGGCAACCCTGTTTGCATGTGTTTTTGTTGGTAATGTAAAAGAAACAGCATGCCTTCCAGTATAAAATGTATCCTGAAGCAGGAAGTGGATCTCACACACAGATACAATCTGTGTGTAAACTTTTTGCCAGAACTCGAAGTTGTTCCTGTTCCTGTTAGTTGAACAGGAACGGATTTATCTCAATCTAAATGTTTAAGCCAAAATATTGGTGTTATGAGACTTCAAATAGTCTGGAATAAGCTGAAGTGCCATGCAGAGTTTGTTTTGTAAACAGATGCATGGTTAGTGGAGAAAATGGACCCTCTGCTTCCACATTTTAAAAAGGAGGGGAAGAAAGCTGTTTTTACAAAAAAAAAACAATTTGTCTTATAACTACAATAAGTTTTAGTCTTATTATAGAATAAGTCACATTTAAGTGGGAGCCAACCAATGAATGGACCAGAAACTAAGGCGTTGCTATTAGGTCTAACATTTTTGGTGCAAAATTAAACATATATTTTAGTAATACCATTGATACAATAAAAAAACAATTAGGAAATAAAGAGTATTTTGAATATGTCCTATTTATTTTTAGAAGAATATGTGGCTTGTTTGCATGGCTTGGAATGAAATTCTTGCAAAATAATAAAATTGAGTTACACAGTAATTACAAAAAATTACCAAAAAATTACCATCCATAAGATCAAACTGCTTCTATGTAAGACAGAAAAGCAACAGTTTTTCAAACTCACTTAATAAGGCTGCAGTGATATTATGCATACTAATTTATTTTGAATTTAATTTAAAAATGCAGGTATTGAAAAAAGCAACAATGAGCTGAATGTTTTAGTAGATTTAAAGTTCTCATTGCTTTGAATATTATAGGTTTTCAAAAATGAATACTACTGTTTTAATTTAGAAGCCTTTTTTTTTCTTTTTTTCCCCAAAAGTGGTGTCATTGCAGAAAAGAAAGAATGAGTGTGCTTGCTATCCTTCGGACACCTAAACATCAGTGTGCAGAAACAGGTGGCGAAAGAGACAGCAGAGAACTCACTATCTTTCTCATGCTTGTGATTGTAATGATTGCTTAACCTTAGGAAACGTATGATGGGACTATTTAGCAGTTTTGAACTGTAAACTTTTCAAAACCTTGGTAAACTTTAATAACCCATGCTTAAATGTGTACAATAAATTCATTTCTCAGGGAGTTTGGGAGCAGGTGGGGGGGAGTTTCATCTAACTTTGCAATTCTGTCCACATTTAAAATGCTGTGGAAATCATGGAACTATATAAAACGTAGAGAGAAACATACGCAGAGCTACATAGTTGTGGGAAAAGCCTTATCTATCTATCTATCTATCTATCTATCTATCTATCTATCTATCTATCTATCTATCTATCTATCTATCTATCTATCTATCTATCTATTATCTATCTATCTATCTATCTATCTATCTATCTATCTATCTATCTATCTATCTATCTATCTATCTATCTATCTATCTATCTATCTATCTATCTTATCTATCTATCTATCTATCTATCTATCTATCTATCTATCTATCTATCTATCTATCTATCTATCTATCTATCTATCTATCTATCTATCTATCTATCTATCTATCTATCTATCTACCTATTTGTTTCTGTTTTGTTGATTAGTTGACCGCAAGGAATGATCAGTAGACGAGCAGCTTGAAGTGGTGATGCCATGCATCAGAGACAGCCGATGTGATGTGCCATGCGATTGTCATGTCACCCTTCTCTAATCCCAGCCAGCAGGCCTTGCCTTTATATGAAGGCTGTTATGCCTGTGGTCTCCCACAGCTCTGGGGCTTTGTGCTCCGTGCGTCTGTGTGTGTTTGTGCATGTATGTGTGTGTCTATTTATGCAAGAGTTTGTATGCACATGTGTGTTGTTGCCTTGACAAATCTATTCAGAGCCAAACCTCCATGTCTCCATTGGTGGTGATAGCGGAGTTGTAAGGGATGGAGGAGGGCCCTTTGAAAGACTCCCCTCCTTCTCTCCCTCTCCAGTCGCCTTCAGCTCACTGCGCCACAGCCCAGCTGACATCTTCCTCCAGACAAACTGAATGAATTAAAGAAGATACAATGAGACACTTGATGTAGCAGTCAAGGAGCCCCACTGCTTCTGTGCTGCTCCACACAGCTCTGCCCTCAAACTCAGACTCAGAGGAGAGCACATCTAGGGCAAAGCAAAAGATCTAAAAATACACAATATGCCACTGTTTACCAAGATGACTTTTCATCTTCTTCCAGTACTAAAGCCCCCAGCTGCCTCCCGTGTTTCCCCTTTCATCTCTTCACTGATCTTTCTTCAACCTTTGTGGCTTTACTTTTTCTATATCCTCTCCAAATACAGTTGTGTTTGATTTATGTGACCAAAGGAATGAATGAAACGCGATGGACTCGATTCAAGAGGGCCTTTTTTGATACCTCCTTTCCTTTTTTTTAATTAAAAAAGTTCTCAAATCATTTTAATTCAATAAAAATTAAGATAAATAAATAAAGATTTTATATTTCTACATGAAAAGGTTACATATTTCATCATAGGTCTACAGTAGCTACTTTGGTGTAGAACAGATTCTTCAAGCTGTTGATGGCAAAAGACTGAAGTTTTACCTGGTACAGAAGTTATAGACATAATTCAAGTCACTTTCTCTCTGTAATATTTTTATTTTAAAACATAGCAAACACATGTAGACAAGCACACAGCATAACTGATACCTTTATACTTTCTCAGTTCATCATTGAAAACATGTCAAAAATGTAAAATAAGTAAAAATCAGAAATAAACTTTTACTTTGTAGTGGTCAGTTTCTTCCTTTTCAGTAACACTGTTCATTCTGGCTCTGAATGTTTGTTCTTATACTTTCAAACCGAATGTGTGATATTATCTCCAAACTCTTTGATGTGGTACAGGACTCAAAGATGAATCAACATGAAGAAACTATCCCTTTTATAACACAGAAAACATATACCATAACTTAAGCATAACTACACTTCACAAACTCTGAAATAGTGAAATTTGCTCTTGCTCTACATTAACCATGTTACTGTAAGAACGCCATTTGGATTGTTCTGCCTGTGCAACACATTTACAGGTTTGTTTGAGAAATTGACTTTTCCTGGTGCAATAAAATTGTGACAATCCCTCTAAGATCTTGCATGTGCGGTTTTGGCACTAGCAGCAGCTAGTACAGGCAGTTTTGCCTGTACTTGCAGTGATGAGATTCTGGGGTTCACTTTCTGCACGTGCACTTCTGTTTGGTCTTATTTTAATTGGACATTTTTGTTTAAATGGACACCATTGACTTTAACTTCTTTCTTGAGTCTGATACTTTTCACAAGCATTTCACTTGTTTTGAAGTCCTGAGAGTTTTGTAAACCTTGGACTGATGGAACTACTCTTCAAAGCAAAACTTGTATTATGGGATCCACTATCTCTCCCTAAACATTTTCTAATCTACAGCAAGCTTTTGAAATAATGTGGTTTTGGTTTTGTTTTCATTTGATTTGTATGAATCAACTATTCACATACCACAGTGTCTGTTAGAGGTAATAGCACGAGTAGTATTGCAAATTTGTCCGACTTCTCAATCACCTTGGAAGTCTGTGGGTTAGAAGGAGAATTCAGAAGCACGTGTGCCTTTTTTTCTGTGTATTTGAGTTTGAAGGGATCACAACGCATCTTTGTGGGAGACCCTCCCCCGAAATGAAGTCACTGACCCACACACAGAAACCTTTACGCACACACAAGCATGCTCTACACAGTAATGGCTGTCAGGGGGCCAGGGTGAAAGTAAACAAGGGCAGATAAGCAGTGAATCAGAAGGACGCCAGCTGCACATTCTAATCTCTTTACATTTTTTCTTTCTTCTGTTGAACTTTTATCTTATCTAGGGGAGCGTCTTCTCTAAGCATTCCTTCTCAGCCTCCCTGTCTCGTTTCCCCTATTCCCTTGTTTTTGTTCTAACCCTATGAACCAGAGCATACCAGTCCACACTGCAGAGCCAAAAGAGACAAACACAGTTTGATGTGTTGTCATCCACTGACCCAGTCAATGAAAACTCAAAACTAGAGCAAAAGGTAAAGTTCTCTGTTCTCATGGATTGATACATTTTACTGAAAGAGCATCAGATTCAAACTTTGTATGTGTGAAACACCCCAGTGTGAGGCGGCACATATAAACTAGGAGCGATACACAAGATGGATGAAGACAGCAACAGCAGATAAAGAGGTCTTCCTCCCTTTCTGACAGTGGAGTTGTCAACCACAAGGGGTTTGAGAAGAGTTGGGGTGTTTGCAGGGGGTTATGGGTCAGCAAGCGGGGCAGACACCCTCTCCCTCCAGGGCGCCCAGTGATCAGCCATAGTAGAAGGCCTCAGTTCTCCACTGCAAACAAACGTCAAGCTGTCTTAGCAGCATGTCACAGGGCTTTTAATTGCTTGTTCTTGTCTTTGTCTCCTCTTCCCCCACCGTTCATACTCAATTCTTTTGCACGCTTATTTATTTATTTTTTTTACCCACCTGTTCCTTTTTCTCTTCTACTGTGCCTTCTGTTGTTTCTCTTACATGGTCAACATTACAGAGCTTTTCTTCACCATTTTAGTTTTAACATTGTCTCTTTTACTATTCCTGATTTAAGTAGATATTGATTGCAGTTTACGTCTATTTGTATGTTGAATCTTTAGGAAACTGTAGTTGTCCTCTGTTCTTTTGTCATAATAATAATATACTCAAGAGTAAACGTTATGATATATGTTTTGACGTATTTGTTTCCTTGGTTTTGTTTCCTACAGTGCTGTTGTAACTGGGTATCGAGTCCCGAGCCACTGGACACACAGCTTGAGCCCATGTTGCCAGACTGCCCTAGAGTTTCTGCAGGTAATAATCTGGTATTCTGTATCTACACACTCTTCAACAATCACGTCTTTCAAAGCCTGAACTCTGCAGTATTGTTGGCGTTATTGGATCAAGTAAAGAACTTAATACTTTAAAGTTTGAATATTGTCAAACGGTGAAGTTTTTCCATTAATTGTTGATATGGATATAATTAATTTTAAATAATGAAAAATAATGTAAAGCCTAGAAATAGAGTAAGCGTAAGCACTGCTTGTGTGTTTGCTATTAATCCTCAACACAGCTGTCTGGGTTTTATTTTGATGAATACAAGAAAGGTTATTGAACTTAAATCTTCAAGTGGTATGAATAGACTTGAGTTTAACTGTGTCTATTGAAATAGTAATATTTTTTTTATTTGCACGTGTGTTTTGTGTTAAGTAAATCAATCTGCATACCGCCAACTTAGCACTGATTGAGAGCAATCATTGCCAATCAGACTCAAGAATTCTAAGCTTTCATGCTATTTTAAAACATGAATACACAAAGATTTTCTTACATAAACATACAGTGCAAGTTCAGTTCTATTTCCGACTTCTTTGTCTTGTCTTTTTCATCATCCACTCTGCCTCCTATATTCATTAATCCTCTCCTGCAGTGTTTGGCCTCCTGTCCCTGTGCCCTCACTGCAGTTCACTGGCCTTGATGATGTCATGTCCATCATGAGAATGTGTCCTTAATGTAGGATTAGGGAGGAAAGCTGTAATCCTCAACATGACTGTTGATAAGAGATGATGATTGTGATGTTGTTTGAAGAGTGACGCACATTTAGATATGCACGCACTGAGAAACAAAGAGAAGACTCAGACTTTAAACAGAAAACAGTATATATGTTATGTATTTCAAGGCACTTTTAAAATAATGTATTGAGTCACCACTTGTTAAATATGTACCTACCCACAGATACCTGGGGAACTTGGAATATCTTGCCTCACATTTTGTCACATAATAACCATAAAATTCTATGGATTTGTGTGGATTTCAGATAATGGACCAACACAAACAATTCCATGTTTGGAAAGTGGACAGAAAGCTGTTCATAGTGAAAAAAAAATAGAAATCTGAAAGTGTCTAGTTAATTTCCATCCAGCCACTTTTGGTCTGTATGTGGTTGTCCACTTAAACCGACAAGCCTATAATAAAATAGTTTAGATCAGACCATAATGACATGTTCAAATGACCCAGTCACTGTCCAGAACAGCATCCCCTTGAGAATCTGTGGGATTAGACTTGAAAAGTGCTGTTCACAAACATTCTCCATCCAATCTGGCTGGGCTTGAGCTTTTCTCAAAAGTAGAATGGGTAACAATTTCTGTCTTTGAATGTAAAATGTGACCCATATGAAAAGACTGCAACTGTAGAAGAGTGAGACACATTTTTCAGAACTTAATATGTAAAAACTTCTTAAAACTCAGTCCTCTTTGTATCATGTAAACCCTCAATAAAATGCATTGAAATGCATTGAAATGTATGGGTGTAACCAAGCAAAATGTGAAAAGGTCTAAAGGGTATGAATACTTTTGCAGGGGACTGTGCATTCCTCTCTCACCTCTCATTTCCATTGCCGCTTTGGAGGTTCATACTTTGTGATTTTATTCCCTTCAAAGCTGCTCACTGACATCATAGTGAATGTATAGGTCATCTTACACATGCCCCATATGTCTGCGAGTACATCTCTTAACATTGCTATCTCATCTCTTTAACTGAAAATGGCTTGTTCCACATGAAGCAGTGTGGGTGGTTGGCCTGAACATCTACCAGTGAATCAGCTCCTTGAAATGTCACCTAGCTTTCAGAACAAAATCACTGCTTTATTTCATGTCCAAATGTCATTTTCTTTTACTCTCCTGACTTCGGCCTCTTCTCAGCGACTGCTGTCAGTCAAATGACAGCTGCGGTACAGCCAAAGTACCGAGGTCACCAATTTTAAAACTTTTGCCGTGCCTAACATTGTCCAAACACAGAGCTGTTTGACACATTATCGTTTTGATATGTGTGCACTATTGACTTGTGCTATGTTGACTCCTGCTACTTTAACTGGGCTGAAAAGATCTGGGTCTCTAGCCTGCTAAGAGAGCTGCCAACTCAGCTTGTCTCTGGTCTTTTGGTGGCAGCTTCTGATGTCAAAGGTTGCCTCAGTCATCTTTGTGTCCTTGGCAGCCTGGCAGGTTCACAGGCAGCGACCATTGTGGTGAGAGTTACAGCAGAGCAACAGAGGTGACAAGGTTGAGAGAGGGTTGAGGGAAGGCTGTCAGGGCATCGTGGAGCAGAATTTCAGTCAAGCCAAATGCCACCATGGCTGCTGTTGTCTCGGTTGCCATGGTGTTTGCCTGTGTGTATGTGTAAGTGTTGGTAATTGGGGCTAAAGATAAAGCCTCTCAGTAACAGAAAATAAACCAGTGAATCCTTGCTGTCATGCCCAACATGCGTGCACACATATCCAGGGGCTCACATCACAATGTGAACTACTGCTCTTGTGTGTAGCCAGGCAGAGCTGGGCCTGAGGCAAGTCTGGGGCTGGTGTGGAGAATGGCATATGTTCAGACAGACCCACGCTAAAATGTCTGTGGGCTAGCAAAGTATTCAACTTCTATTGGTCATGCAGCATCATGGAAAAATGGGATAAAGGATCAGCCCTCCTTTTGCTTTATTTGCAGTGTGGGCATTATTTTTTTCTATTCTTATTCTTCTCTTCCTCAGACTTTTTGGGTCTATCTGCCTCTCATATTTCGCAGTCAGAAATCTGGCTTCTTGTGACTGGCTTGTATTTCTTTCAAGGAACTTAGAAAATCTGACTTTCAAGTATGAAGTTCAACTGCTTATTTAACCTGCACAATATTTAAACATAATGCAGTGTTTTTTCTATACCATTTCCAAGACATATTAATTTCTGTTTAAGTCTTGACTATGTCTTATGTGGTTTTATTTTATTTTCCTCTTTATTACATCAAGTAAAATAATTTTATCTTGTCAAGGTCAGTGCTTTAGCATTTGGCACTGACCTGTCACACTAGCGGTATTTTATCAGTAAGCGGCATGTTGAGCTCAGGTTAAATATGACACGGTGGAATTAGGCCATTGTTTTAACTGTTTTTCTTGAATGTGTCAGGAATATTAGGAGTGTGTGTACAACTGGAATAATGTTGGTTTACATCATCCCAGTGTGTGTTTAAATAGATAATGACAAAGAAGTTATACTGTATATTTTTTTTATTTTGGTTTCGGTTCAATTTATTTGCATCATACAAATCCCCAGCTAATGTCATCTCAGTATACTTCATGCAAAAAGGTAAGCAAATCAAGGTAAGCTGGATTGACCAGCTAAATCTAGTTCAGTTCCAGAACAATCAGCTTAAAGTGCATTATTGTCCAAATAAAACAAATTATATTAAATACAGTTAAAAATGTTAGTAAAATGTGTTTGGTTTGAAGAAAGTAGTAAAGCAATATTTTTATATTACTAACGCTTTGGAATTTATTGATTTTTTTAGATAAATAATTACAGAATAAAGAAGGCATTGTGCTGTGTACAGCAGTGAGAATGTTTTGGTTTATGATCTTTTTTGGTGGGCTGCTTGATCACAGAGTCTGCTGTTTCAAAGGTGGGAAAGCCCCTTTGCTAATAACACACACATACAGAAGCGCACACGCACACACACGCCAACACACCTACAAATCACTTCCTCTTAGGTGATTATTCATTGTCCAAGCTGATTATTAATTACAAAGGGAGAGCTCTCTGAATGTAAACACTGATTAATGACTAACAAAAGTAAGTTAATGTCTTACCTGTACTTTAATTACTGTCCCTGCTCTCCTACAAGCAATATCGCTTAAAACTGCAATTAACCATAATGGACTGCAGAAAGGGACTCCCTTCTGTTTTCACCTGTCACAACATATATAAGTTGATATGTCCCTTTGTTATTTTACATTGGTTCGCATTTCTGAATATTTTCTATAATGATAGTTAGGATTTTATTTAGACTTACTGATCTTGTTCAGAAAAATTAAAAGTGGTAGCTACAAAACTTATCCAATCTTTAGGAATTACAATCTCTTTTTTTCTGTGATGTACTGGGAGCTGATTTTACTCTTTTCTTTTCCTACAGCCAGTGTATCTGCAAATGTACTTAGCAATCTGCCACATCACAGCAGAGACAAAAGGGAGTGGCTTCTATTAAAGAAAAAATGTGTTGACACATGCTCTGCCATGCCATGGGCTCTATCCTGCTCTAGGTTCATTTAGACTGTGACACTCACCTCCCTGATCCACGCATTGCTGACCATGAAACACTCTAGCTGTCTGCACCTCATCACTACACACACACACACACACACGCACGTCCCCCCACACATCTGATGGGTGTTTGTGTGCCTTAACGCTTTAAAAGGAAATCTAGGCTCACTCGGATGAATCTCATGTCCTCCCACCACTGTTTTTTCAGCTTGATGTGGTGGAAGTTGGCTGTCTCGGTAGAAGATCACTTGCAAATATGTGCATGTGTTGTCTGTGTTTTTGTATGTATTTCAATGTTTTCTCAGCTCAGCCAACTCATGTTCAGCTAATGTTGCAGGAAATACGTAGATAAACTCCGGCAAACTATTCTTTAACCTCCGACCTGGATTCACTGAGGCCGTCTCATGCTTTTGTCTGGGTCACATTAGTTGCAGACCAAATCATAATAATGTGGAGAGCGCTCATGTCAAGGCATTCCAGACTTGGTGAAGCTAATAGAAATAGTTGTCTGTAATTTTGTGGGGTAATAAGGGTTTAGTTTATAATTACTTTTGATTAAAAAATGTATATGATCACAATATTAATATTTAGGTCTAAAGCGAAAATAACACAAATTAAAATCCCATTTCCGTGTTACAACCAAAAAGGGAGCTTCTGAAAGAGCACAGTACTTTCTTAAAAAAGAGTAACAAAAAAAACATTGGCTTTGCCCTTCCACTGCCTGCCTCTTAAATGTGACTGTTAATCATTAATTTTGCATCAATAAGCAGCTCCAAACAGTTAATCATTTTGCATTTTATCAGATTTTGCTATATTATTTTTTATGGTGGTTGAGCTATCTTAATTATAACTAGAGATGTGTCTGGGAAACAGTGTGTTTTTTATTTCACCCCTGCACCATGTAAACCTTTTTTACAGAACATTGTGTTTCCAAATGTGAGTCAAACTCAAACCAGCATTGCAGGCAAAAAAATTGCATAAAAAAGCATAAAGCATTCCAAAACTTTTGATCAATAAATGAAAGTTCGACAACAGTTCAGTGAAACACTCAGTACAATTTTCCACAGTGTATTGGGCTTTTTTAATCTAATTACCATTTTAGTGCCAGATATGCCCTTGAGGTCTATTTTGTATTCACTCTTTATTAAGTTCTCCAATTTTGCCACCTTTTTACATTTTGTCATATAACTACAAACATGTAGCTATTTATTGAAATTTCTGACCAACACAAAGTATCATGCAGTTGTGAAGCAGAAAGAAAAGGTTCAGTTGTTGTTTTTATTTTCTTCCAAATCAAAATCAGAAAACCTTGGCAAGCCTGTTATAAAATCCGGTTCCAAAAATTTAATTCATGTGTCATTTAGTTTGTCCGACTTTAATATTAGCTTAAAAATAGTTTTTTGCAGGGCTCAGAGGTTTGTTAAAGAAACAGCATTATGAAGACCAAGGAACACAGCAGACATCTCAGGGTGGTGGTGAAGTTTAAAGAAGGGTTAGAATATAAACAGTTATGTTACAGCAAAAACCTACCAAGACGTGTCTGTCTCCATAGCAGACAGGGCTAGCAAAAAGAGCATTTATCAGAGTTGCCAGGAGGCTCTCAGTAATTCTGGAGGAGTTGCTTTATTAGAAGCAATGCCAAGAAGAAAAGTCATTGTTGAAACAAGACTACAAGAACTCCCTTTTGCTGTTTACCACAAGCCAAATAGAGGACATAGCAAACATGTTTAAGAAGGTGCTCTGGTCAGATGAGACCACATTTTAACTTTTTAACCACTGTGGAAAAAACTAAATATACCAGAAGGCTAAAACTTCACATTTCTCTGAACCCCCCCCATAGCATCTGTGCTTGTAGCATCATGTGGTGGATATAATGTTCTTCTGCAGCAGAGGCATGGAAGCTCATCAGAGTGGATAGAAAGAACAATACACTTAAATGTAAGTCAAAAATCTAAGAAAAAACATTTGGAGGCTGTAAAAGTTGCAACGGTGGCAGTCTACCGTCCAAAGGACAATAACCCATAACATATAAGCAGAGCTACTTTGCTGATTAAAATCAGAACATATTTATTTGAGTGACCCAGTCAAAGTCCATCACTAAAGTCAAGTGAAAGTTCGAGAAAGAACTTTCATTTGGCAGTGGTGCAGGGGTAACACACGCAATCCATGTACAGAGGTCTCAGTCCTCGACGCGGCTATCATGGTTGAAGTGTTGACCTTTGCCGCATGTATTCCCCCTCTCTCACAACCTGCTTTACTGTCGATTCACTACCTAATAAAGAAAAGCAGAAAAAATCCTTTAAAACAAAATAATAATTTGAGTGAACACTATAACTGAACTTGAAGTGAACGAGACTTATTTCAAGAAGACTGGAACCCTGGTCAACCATTCTCCAAAAGACTTAGTTGTACCCAAATTGATATATTTTCCATGCACTGTAGCTTTTCTATCATTCTGTATATTCAGCCTGTTTCTATTAAAGTGTGACTTTAAGATAACCTACCAATCAGTGGTCAGCTATACTGTAAACTTTGAAAGAGTTTCACATATAGTTTCAATTTACTGCTTGGCATGAAAATGTTTAAAACCTTCTTGCATGGTCAAGTCTATATCCTCCATCAGTAATCTGGGTCAGATGGGGGCGCTCCTATGCAAGGTACAGCAGAGCTGGCCACCTGCTGCTTTGCAATCCTCAAGCCTCTTAACTTCTGCATGTAGTGTCCATCTTTAGTCGCTCGGAGGGCATCCCCAGATTAGCGCTCCATGGACATGGATCGCATTTGCCCATATGGCCTCTTCTCATTGAGTCGATACATGCTCTAATCTGCCCTCTGAGCTTGACATGCAACGACTACTGAGAAAAGTAACATGCACATCATGTATGTACAACCTCACAGAAGTAGTAATCAAGGGCGTCGATGGCAACCTGAAAGCTTACTAGCATGTTTTTAATCCCATTTGTTGTGGAATTGTGGATAGTTTTAGGGTGTTGACATAGTGCCAAAGTAATAGCCCTGAATAATATGCATCCTTTTGTGGGTGTGAACTGTTTTTAAATGCACTCCCTGGTGTGCAATTAATCCAATAATCCCAGAGAAACACCGTGAGTGCTAGAACATAAACTACTATTATGAGTTTAGCTGCTGTCTTTATCCCATATCTTCCCTATGTCTTTATCCGCTCATTAAGAAATCACATCTTGTCTTTCACAATTGTCACTGGCATGCAAGAGTCTCTTTGCTAGTAATCTTTACTGCCACAAAGACTGTTGGCAAGATAATAATCTTAATAAAAATTAGGTGATGGTGGTTGGTTTTGTCTGCCATTTCTTCTTCTTTAAAACAAACACTTGTCAACTGAATTGCAGGATAGCACAATATGACTGGAATGTATAGGCCTATTCAAAGAACTTGGGCTGAAAATGTGAAGCAGAGAGTAGTATTTTAAGGGATAGTAAAGGTTTTTGTTGAAATGTTGTATTAAGAGGTTTTGGGCTCTAAAAGATTTACCTGCAATTGTAAGTAATATTATCATCTTTATTTTAATAAAAAAGAATAGCTCAGCTTAGAGATAGTAAGAACTGGACCAAAACAAAAGCAGATTACAAAATAACTAGTGTCTTAGAAATCTCAAAAATATCATTAGAATTTAAAATCACTATGATGACAGGAGATGCTGCTGCTCCCTTTGCCTCCCCCTCCCACTTTTCTGTATCTAGAAGTCAGGTGAAGAACCAGCTGGAGAGACTGAACCAGAACAAGACTTCAGGTCAGGGCTCTGCCCCACAGTCCTGAAGGCCTGTGCAGAACAGCTCTGTGGGATTCTGAAGCACCTCTTCAACCTTAGCTTGACCCTAGAGAATGTTACGTTGTTGTGGAAGATGTCTTGCCTGCTTCTGGTACCAAAGAAAACTCACCCATCAGTCATTAATGACTATAGCGCTGTTTTCCCTGACAACCCACATCAGGAAGGTGCTGAAGAGATTACTCTCCAGGAGAGACTTACTCGGTAAAGAAGGCTGGTTCTGTTTTCGGGTCGACTGTGAAACCACTGGAGACGATGATGCAAAGAAGTATTCTTCATAAAATCAAGAAAATTATGGACAACCCTGCCATCCTCTTCATGAGCCTAGGAAAACAGAGTATCTTCAGGGAGAGGCTTCTTCAAATTTGCTGTAATACAGACTGCTGTAAGAGATTGTTCCTGCCAACAGCCATCACTATCTACAATAATAACTCTTTGAAGAATTTCAATTTATGAGCTACCGTAACATTTAATTACCCTTTGGGATTAATAAAGTATTTTCGAATTTGAATATTGAATGCTCAGATAAGGCTAAACATTTAGTCAAATGTATACAGTCTACAGGTAAATATCATTGATCACATTATTACATATTTTTTTATCCCCTGTATTATTGTATTATACCCTAACTCTACCCTTTGATAGAGATTATAAAAAATAAGAAAAGTCTACTTTGAACATTACTAATACAAAAGCAAAGCATTGTTTTTTGTGCTTAGAAATATAACCTATTTATGCTTGAATATTGCTTAGAAATGTAGAATCACCCACAAAACTCATGTAACTAGGTGAGAAATATGAAAGCAGAAGAAGAAAATATTTTATTTTGAAAATGAAAAGCAATACAAAGGTGTAATAATGACTTGTTTGTGGCCTAGGAAGCAGAAAGTGCTTAGACGGTTTCTTTGCTTATTGTGCCAGGAACTAATGAGATAGGCTGTGCTGATCCCTCACTGATGCAATGACTCCTAATCCTCAACACTGTTTTCCTGCTCCGGTTGTTTATCTACCAATATCCTGTGACCGTCCATGGCATTTGTGTAGCCCCAAGTGACCCCCAACCTCTGTGTCAGCAAAGTTTTCAGCTTTGAAATCGATCTGGTATCTGAGCCAATGTAATGTAATAAAAAGTTCAGCTTTTTCTTTCTTTTTGCTCAGTGTATAACTAAGCTGTTTGTTATCGCTATGAAGCATGTGGACTATGTCTCTCTCTCTCTCTGTCTCTCTATTGAAATTTCAGTGAACTGTATTTTGGAAATAATTTAGAAAATTAATTGCCTTTATAAAAGCTTCTTACCTCATATCTTTTTATCAATCAATCAAATCAAATTTTATTTGTATAGCACATTTCAGCAGCAAGGCATTTCAAAGTGCTATGCATCATATCATATTTACTGACTTTCTACACCCTATTGGTACTGAAACATTTCACTCAGTAACATTGTCTGCACTGGAGACTTATTGTTATTGCAACTTAGTAGATCAAGGATCACAAAAACACCAGATTTGTTTTCAGAACACTGAGACACCAGTCAGGGTTGATGCAGTGACTAGTCAATTACTTTGTAGATCTTTAGGGATTTCTTATGTCATGTTATGTTTAAAGTTGTGGTCTTGTTGTGGAACTACTAGTGCATACATTTCAACCAGACAGAAAATCCTGTACACTTGTAAGTGTATCTTCCTACTACAAGGAATGCTGTGTGTACCACCATGTTATCAGAATGACTTAGAGACACACTAGTTATCACTTGTGTGAGCCTCTAAGGGCTAAGCTATAGAGTGGATGGAAAAACGCCACTCCTGTCTTCTCTTTGTCTCTCCTCCAGCGTGTCCACCTTCTGCAGGATACATCTCTTATCTAATCAACAAAGAAAGGCAACTGGCCCAAAAATACACAAAGAATGCATTTATATCTGCAGATCCACACACACAATCAGAGATAGCACTGAACATCTAGACACATTTAGTGATACAACCCCAACGATACACACACCACTCATACCAATCCTTATATTGATCTGGGTCAAATCTGGATGTCAAGATATGATTAGCTGCCATCATAAAATGCAGGAGCACCCCAGGGGGCAGACATCAAGTCAAACATGCAAATCAGGAGGTCACCACCAGGTTGTGCAAGTAGACCTTGATGTAGAGAGAAATTGAATTAGGAGAAACCTCTGTGCCTATAATTATGTCCAAATAACTGAATCAATGTGGTCCTCCTTTCAAATATCTTTGCCACTAAAGTCAGCAAGAAGAGCTGTGGGATCAAAGTTTAATGCACAGATTCTGAATCCATCCCTTGGCACTATTTTAATCTCCTTTTTTTTTTCTTGTTAAATGCTTCGTCATTTCAGGGTGCATCCCAGCTGGATCCTTAGATGTCACCAGTGGGACACCACGTTACCCCAGAGACCCAAATATTACAATCTCAAACAAAGAAAATACATTTACCTGGCTGGCACATTGTGCCTGAAACACTGCAAGAGCATTAAAGGAGATTTGCACCAGCCAGTGTGGCACATTCTTGGAAAGTTGGCTGGATGTGAATTGCATTTGGCATCAGGAGGCTATCAGGTAATAATTAGTATAGCTAACATCCCAGATGAACGAGTCAACTCTAGGTCAGCGTAAAAATCTTCAAGGGTTTTAGTAGGTAAAGGTTGGAGGCCAAGTCATGCTCCTTTCACTCCCTGAGTATAAGCTCATGCCTTGCCTGCTCAGATTTGCTGAAATCTGACTTGACCTTTAGCCTTGAGGTGTTGCAGCCGGTCACATGTCAGCCTGGCTCCTGTGGACCTTGTTGAATGTGTTCCTATTGGATTGTCTGAGGAGTTCCTACTCAACAGCCGAACAGCTCAAGTGATTTAGCTTTACACACGACAAGGCTTTTGACATAGATGTTACCGTACAGCTTAAACCCATGCTTGGCATTCCAGCCCTTCCCTGGCCCCAGGATCACCCATTCTCTGTCGCACTGGCAGGTCCTTGAAGCTGCCAGAAGAGAAATTAATAAAATGTATGAACAAATGCAAGAATTCTTTTTTTTTCACCGTATAAATTTGAATGTAGTCTGGTGTAAAATTTATTTGATTAAATAGTTGTGGAGATGTGTGGATTTGTACATGATTTCTTTAAAATGGTCTCTAATCTTTCAATTCAATCATAATATATTTTAATGCATTCTGTATTATGCAGAAAAAATATGGCATAGCTGTTTGAAGTAAGTGTCACACTGACTTATAATGTCTTCAGTGCCTTGCAAAAGACTTCAAATGCTTTGAAATGTTTAATATTTTGTCACATTGCAACCACAATGCCATGCTCAACACAGTCCAGAGTCTTTCTATGTGTTCTTGTTGAAATTATCTAACATAGCTACCTGATCAATGGCATTTCTGACTATCTTCAAGAAAATCTTGAAGAAACAGCTCATTAAAGAGCATTTCCTGCCCTAGCAGGTACCCTGTACATACTGCACTGTGTACATTTCCCTCCGCACTGTCACTCTGTCACCTCCAAAAGAACTAGACTAGTGGTCTAGACCTTAGAAGGTCTTCCTTCTAAGTAGCTTTTTGTTAGCGCTATGATCTTAATGGCATTTTTATATCAACATTTCTAAGTCACTTTTGATGAAAGCATCTGCCTAATGCACAAACATTAAACATAAATGTAGCAGAACATGGTCAAGTGGTGGCACATACAGTATATTATAATTACATATCCAACATGTGGTCTTTATTTACTCTGATTTATGATTACCAAATGACACAAAGCAGTCCAGGTTGGTCAAATAGTGATAGCTAAAACTCATCATATAGCATGCTGGTCATGTCACACCGTTTGAACCTTTACACAGTAAAGGCTAGAGGCATTTCAATTCCCCCTTTAGATTCAGCAACACATACTACCGTATTTGAACAAAAAATCCTTTTGTACTTTAAACAAAAATATACAATTCTAAAAAAAATTCCAAAAATAGAGTACATGTATTTACTGTTTGAAAATAGAACATTTTATGTGTGTATCACATGCTTTCCTCTCATAGCTTCTATCCTTGAGGAATTAAGATAAACAAAGATCTATTCCAGAGGGAGAGAAGGAGAAAAAAAAATTGAACTACATGAACTTTGGTGCATTTCATTTATTCGGTGTGCTATTTGTGGTGCTTTTCATCTCTTGAATCCTGACCTCGTTTCTCTATCTTGTTTTTGGAAAACATGAGCTAAGCTGATGTGCACAAGCCATTAGATCATTGCACTGTATGTCTGACCTGTGACCAGTTAATCCGCTGCCCTGCCCCGCCCCGCCCCTGGTAAACCCCTCACCCCCACCCTCTCCACATCTGCCTGCTCCATGCCATAACCCCAGCCACATCTCTTCATGGAATTGATATTATGGGGTTTGGATGATCCACTGTATCTTCATCCATACTGTAATCCTATTTGCTCTGTCATGTGTTCGGACTCACAAATTGGTGTGTGTGGAATCACATCCTGCTCATTTACAGATGTTTCAAGCTTAGCAGTGCCATTGTCTTCCACATGTACCAGAGATTGTTCTTCCTCACAAACACACTTACCATAACTCGTCAGTCACACATTCAGGTTTTCGGTTATAAATAATTCTAACAATATGAGTACGACGACTCCGGAGGATTCAAATTTCAACGCTCTGTCCTTTAATCCCCTCCTTTATTCTGCCATTTGCTGCAATAAAAATGTTAAGCTGAGGGATTAAATAAGTGCAGAATGGAATAAGAGGATGTGATGTGGCAGACTTTGGGTGCAGGTGGGAGGCACAGACTTCCCGCTCATTACTGAGACACGGGGCTAAAGGAGAGGCAGAAAGCGCTGCGGGGTGAGAGGTCCTTGGCAGCAGTCTACCAGTTGGCGTCTCGGTGTCCACATTTAGTTCCAGCCGAGTGCCCACAGTGGTTCTGACGGTGCTGACTTGACACTGACCTCTGGAGCGAGGACCACTGTTGCCTGGATCCACCACCCCTTTTGATTCATAGTGCTCCTTGTGTTCTAACCCCTCCTACTCTATATATGACAGAAATGGCTCCACAACAAACCAAATAGAAATGCTTAGAAGTTGATTTGTCCTACCAATGTGAAAGGTTTGTGATCAAACCGGAGCAGCTTTAACAAAAAAAAAAAAAACTTAAAGTGAAAATTCATAAATATTTTCTCTTTACATTCTTAACTTTTTATGCATGTAGAGTTTATGAAGTTAATTGGATTTTTCATGAACTTTTCCATGTCAGCTTGATTTTTATGTACTAAATGGTGGCATGGTGCAATCTGTGGTGTGCTTTTGTACACTTTAGGTTAGATTTAAATAATTCCACAATGTGGTAAAACCAGGTTTAATATCTGTACATTCATTCTTACTATGACTAAAAGTTCAATAAAAACACTTTGAGAGAAAACACAATGATTGTTACTAAATAAGTAATGAAATATTCAAAACCGGAGTGCAAGAAGTCTGACTCCTTCAAATTTATTTTATTGTATCACACTTTAGACGATGCTCTTATAACACCAACAAGTTAAGGCAGAAATATAATATTATATAAATTCTTAGCTTTAGAGGTTTTTATGTCTTGATTGCTCCCCTTTACTCCTGCACCTCACAGTACTGCTCACTAGACTGCTCTCCCTGCTGATGAAAGCAAACATATTATTTGGGATCCCATTGCATCAGTCTAACTTTCTGTTTTTGATAAAAAGAAAATTCACTAGTGATTCTTAAAGACATTGTTTGTTCAAGGGGCTTTTTTATTGGAAACCTCCTTCCGCTGCAGTTTCCATGTCTGAAGTACCCTTAACACTGATTCAGAGAATGTTAGTGTTGGAACCATCATACTATCAAGTATTGTGGAGTCATGTGAGTGAATTGGCTTGCAGAAACAATCCAGAGAATATCTTACTCTGTCTGACAGTTGTCTCTTGGTGCTTCCAGCTAATTCAATCTCAATTTCAGGTTTCTTTTAGATTTTGTTATTCTACTCTGCAGATATTAAAAAAGTTCATTCAATAACTAAGCTTCATAGAAAAACTGAATTTATCTATTTGACATTGATTCACAAAATGCTTTATATGGAAATATGTCTCACGTTGAAAGTTCTCAACCTTTCTATTAGCTTTATGGTTTTTTAAAACCAGTATTTGATAAATTCAAGCAGTTTGAGAAATGAAACTTTAATCACGAACAGCTAAAGATTATCTTGGAACTTGCACCCCCTTTGTACGTACATCAAATTTTATTTTAATCTTGTATACTAACTTATTAATTTTTAAAATGTTCCTGTAAAACGTGATATTCACCTTCTATATTATGAAGTGTGTGAAATGTAAATATTTGCTTACTTATTAATGTGTAGTACAGTTCAAAAATATTCTCAGTTTTAATTAAAACAGAAACAAATGTGAATAGCTTCTTTTTTTTTTTTTTTACTTTTAACACCTGATTTTCAAGGTAATTATATGGCCTCTTGATCTGTGGTCAAATAAATTCAGCTTTATTTTCATTAATAGTTTCTACTTTTGATACTTAAAGGTTAGTGCTTTTACACTGATACTAAATAAGGTGGGCACCACATGGTCTTGGAAAAAATCAATAGCTGTTTTATGGCTAAATGGTTTGAGACAATCAGATTTTGGAATGCCTTATGAATTACGATTGTATTGATCTCTTTTGAAAATGCTTGTATGATATCGAAAGGATAAAAAACACTGGCAGAGAGGGAATGGAGGAGGTAAAGGTGAGGTTGAAGGGGCTAGACATGTTAGCAGGGACTTTTTCAGGATGCAGATAGTGGGATCAAGATTGGATATTGATGAGATATGGAGCTGGGTGACTGAGTCACAGAAGCTTGAAATAAACTGTCGGAGGCACGTGGCAGTCATTATAGTGAAGCAGCCTGGCCCTGCGCAACCTTGAGCCCGTCGATAAGCTATTATAACCATGCAAATTGTGGCCAAATCAGAGGTCTGACATATCGGTATTATTTTCTTGTGCAGGGAGCAAGTTATATATCATCATTGGAATCTAGCAACAATGCCCATTATGCTTTCTGTTTGAAGATTCTATAGACTCATAAAAAGAAAAATATTATCAGGAAATAATGACTTTATGTATTTTAGGGACTTTGAATACCATTTTAAAGGTCAAACATGGAATACCCTGTCATGTTTCTATATTGCTGAACATTCACTGGTACATCTAATTAGGTACATCTAAATAGTTGAACTCCCTTTTGCATTCACTGCCCTTATTCTTTGTGTCATAGATTCAGTCAGGTTTTGGTTTATGTTGATGCGATAGTATCGCACAGTTGCTGGTGATTAGTTCCATGATGTAATTCTTCCATTTCATCATTTTCTGAATGTGTTCGATGGGACTGAGATCTGGTGAAGGTGAGGGCTACAAGTAATGTACAGGGAATTTGTTGTCATCTTCTAGAATCTGTGGTTATAAAGGGATAGCTATAATGAGCAACAGTACTTAGGTTGATACAAAGGGACCAAAAGTGCAGCCAGATACTTTATCCCACAGAGCCACACAACCAGCAGCAGCCTGAAGCACTGATACAAGGTAAGATAAATTGATGCTTTTATGTTATATAAAAATTCTCTCTTGCCTTTTAAATGTTGCAGAAATGAAAACTTATCCAGTTTTTTCCAATTTGTTGTCTAATTTTGATTAACCTGGATGAATTGTAGCCTCTGGTGTGTTTATTTGTTGCCATGGCCTATCTTCTTCTATGAATAGTAAGAGACAGTATTTTTGTGTGTCGTAGTGGTAGCAAGTGGTTATCTGTAGTCCTTCTGTCATCTTGAATCAAGCTGCCCATTGGTTGTTTATGATAATGCCAGTAGATCAGCTGTGACTCAAATATTCAAACCAGCTTGTCCAACACTAATAAACATCTCAAATCACTCAAATCCTCTCTCTTGCTCAGTCTACCTCTGAATGCATTAAGTTGCAGCCACATGTGTTGGTTGAAAAATATTTTGTGTAAATAGTCTATTAAAAAGATATACCTAATAGTGGCATGTGACTGTAGTTGACCCTAAACACATCACATTTCCCTCCAACCTTCCCCTCACTGTCTTGGCTCCTGCATTCTCTCTGTTGTTCTCCTGTATGAAGGCAGGCAGCCAGGTCATTTGCTCTCAGTGAAAGTCTAAAGCACCCAGCGAGCCATCATTTGGGTGATGTAATTTGAACTAAAAGGTGTGTAAACACTGCTGTGACCTTGGTTTTAGTTTTGTCAATAGGGCTGGGTTAGAGAACAGAGAAAGGATTGTGTGGGATTGAGGGCAACAAGTCCTGGCTATGATAGTTGGAAGTCTGTAGCTTACTGATTGTTGTTATAACCTCATCGGGATCTCTTTGTCTTGCATCAGCTACACTCCTTTAACTGGCTTTCTGTGCTCCTCACCTTGTCAAAGCTGTGTGCTCACTTCTCCCCCGCTTCTTTCTTTTTGATATTTGTTCACTTTCCTCCTCTTGAGCGCTTGTTATTGCTCTTCCCTCATTTTCCCTTTACCCTTGTTTTCCCTCTTCTCTGACCCTACTCCTTTTTTCTTTGATAGCAGTATCTCTGGCATTCTCTCGGCAGCTTGTCAAGTGTCCGCCCTCATCTTCTCTATCTTAGTGTTTTTTCTCTGTTCCTCCTGACATCTGTTTGGTGCTCACCGCTGTGAGTTCCAGAGGTCAACACAAGTAAACACACCCCAACAGCCAGGACGACAGTCAGCTATTGATCTGGTTTGGTTGGGAGAGGTGTTTGGCTTTCTACAGGATCTCAATTAGGGTTATGATCTCAGGGTCTAGACTGCATCTTCATTTGGTAGAGGTTAGGAAAACAGAGAAGCAGTCTAACCGACAGTATTGATCCAAAGTTGTATTTCTCTATGCTTGCGCAGGTAGAAGGGCTTAGTGTTTTGTTTGTGTTCATCTGGTATGTTTTAAGGCTAGTAACTGCAATTGTGCATATCACAGGGTGTTTACTCAAATGCTTTATATTGGTTGGTGTTAGTTGAGAGTATTGGGTGTGTAACTCACACAACCTTTTATTCCTTTAAAATCTGTTTGCCCATAATGCTTAAAATCATGCTGGGACAGTCAAGATTTGTATTAAGGACACTTCTTCTGGGAGGTTGTGAAAGCTATTTAGTTAACGTTACACAATAATCAAATAGTTGTGGGGAAAAAACTAGGACAACATATTAAATATTCAGCTCTTCTTAAAATGTGCACATATCAATTTCTAATCTATTTTTAATCTTTAGGGGTAAAGTGATGTAATTATGGGTAAATATCAAAAGTAGTATTGTTTTATTCATTAACATAAGGTATCAACAATTGTAATTCTGACGGAAAGGGTGCGACACCGCAACCTCTAATAACCACTTTTACCTCTTTTAGTTGAAACAACTCCAGTGAGATGCTTCTTACAGCCTTCTAGAGGTCTTGGGCATCCATCTTATTTTGCCACTCCCCCCAATCAGTGTTAGATGTTTGAGGGGTTTCTTGCCTTTAAATGCTTCTTCAAGTCACCCCACAGCTCCTCCATGAGATAGAGGTCTTTGCTTCAATTCTTCCCAAGGCTTTCCATTTAATTCTCAGCCAGTCTTTACAGGTTTGGGTCATTCTCATGTTCCAGGGTTTATCTCTGCGTCAGTTTTTTTTTTTATATGTCTATGATTGTGAACTGGCCTGTTTCTGCTGCAGAGAAACATCCCTGACCCATTACACTTTCTGCTATGTGCTTCACACCATTAACTGTTTGCTTCCTTGTTCTTTAATGTTGTATTTGATGGAAAATATACCCTTTGTACCAAAGCACAAATAGTTTACTTAATAATATGCACCTAAGAATATCCCACAGTTGTCATTATGAAGAATTAAGACAGCTCACCATGGTGTTCACTTTTACTTCAACAATGTGGAGAAAACTAAATTAAATGTCTGAGGTTTTAATAGAGCAAGGCAAGTTTAGTTATATAGCACACAAAATGCGCCAAATGATGAATACATAAAAGAGTACATTGCAGTCACATAAGAAGGAAAGAAAGTTGGACTGCAGACTAAAGGTAGTGATGTTCCAAATAGTATTATAAGCAAACCTTATTCAAAATACTGAGTAGAAATGTACTATAGGCTTCTGATTATATGTCATTTTTCACCATTTTTAGTAGGACAAAATGTGGGGTGTCCTGATTTATTCCTGACTAGCATTTCTCTTTTCCACACATTTTGAAAATAAAGCTCGTTTTTTATTTTTCACTGACTAAATTTGGTGTCTCAGTGACCATTTAGAATGCAAGCTTATGTAGTTCTAATATTTAGGATTCACACCAAAGCCTTTAATCATTGGTCCACAGATGGGCAGTGATTAATCAGAGAGGTAGCTGTGAAGTAGTTTGCAATTAGACTCGTAATCTCCTAGGCATGCTAATTGAATCAGAAAATTAGTAACAGTGCCGTACTGAGCTGCAATAGGCTAGCAGAGCTTGCAGCAGGTGCTAGCCCACCCAGCTGTGGAACAAGATATTTAAGCCACATTAGCAGCAGTAAAATATTTCTTAATTTGGAACATCTAGTTTCACCACCCACATTACCTTGAATAGCAAAACAGTAAGCCAAAGAGCTGAGTCAACAGCTGATTGCTACCCAATTAAACTATAGAATGAATAATAAATAGGGTAAGAATGTTTATAAATATATATAATTGTAATAATACATCACTGGAGATGAGTTACATAGGTCTTATCTTTGTAAGCAGTATTTTCTTTTAAGACAAACCTCATAAAACACAAAATGATTGAAAATCCTTGCTTACTTTTTCCGGTCTCCTTTAGGTTCTCTTCCCCTAGCATCTACTCCCCTCTGTTTGCCTCCACAACTTCTCTCTTCCAGTTCCTCTGGCTTCCCAATGGCTCTTTGGAGCTGTCATCTTCTTGACACAAGTTAAGGAAGTTGTGAGAAATTAAAAATTGATCATTTTTGAGCATAGGTTTGCAAACTCTTCTGCTTGTTGGCTTTGAGGGGGAAGGCTGAAAAAGAAGTGCAAGTCAATAAAGAGAGGTATTGAGGTAAAGAATTCCCACATGCAGACAGTGGTGTGCCTCAAAGCTCTGGCTTTTAAACTTGCTGTGTACCTTATTCACAGAAAGAGCAGTGGTTATGGTGGAGGAAAAGAAAGTTTGAGTATAAGTGTTAGTCTGAGTTTGTAGACATCTTCTTATTTGCTTCTTTAACACCCAGTGGTCCTACACCAAGTTCTCCTCCTGTCTCTTTCAAGATTGATATCTTAATCAAACAGGCCTGTCTTTAAAAATTAAAAAAACATACAGTAATGCATGGCTGAACTTTAGTGTACTTGCATGTTGTATAATAAATGCACATTTGACATATAATATAATGTTATATAACATATAATGTTGTGCAGGTCCATATTTTGCCTTCCTTATCAAGTATAGTGCATACCAAGTCAGGGATATGGATACATCCAAAGTTTCCACATCTTGAGTCGTGTTTAAATCATACTCATAAGGAATTATTACCTGGCCACTGTGTACACTGACTGTATTGATTTGTGTGTTTCTGTCTGTGTTCATGTATTTGGTGTCTGTACCCAGCTTGAAATAAGAGGGGATGAAATGAGGTCGCAAGGTGATGAAAAGCTGTCTGCTATAAACCAATGTCAAGCATTGATTTTTCCTGTAATGAGTTCCCAGAATGTATAGAGGCCGTGAAATATACACATACATATTGTACATGGTTGTTTGTGAGAAGATGTCACGTGTTCTGGCCCCAGTAATAAAATATGTGTGTAAAATTAGATGCTGTAACAATATATCTTAATTGTATCAAGCCTAACATATGAGCTAAATATTTGTTTATGTCAAGGGTCATTGAATATATCTTCTTGTAGATATATTTTCATTAAACATTCTCAAGATGTTTAAAGAAACATATTGAGTATTTGCAAGCTTTAGAAGTAGGGATGTCAAGATCAAGTTTTATCTGTTTTATTTTCTGATGATAGATTGAAGTATTTTTAGTAAATATCAGGTTTTTATATATCTGAATTTTTAGAACCCAGAGTTCTACTCTTAATATATATCATGAGTACAATGAAGTTACAAAAAAGTCAGTGCCATGTACAGTGCCTTCTCCTTGCAGTTTGTTTTTTATTTTTTTTTTCGCTTGTTTGTTTTGTTTTTTTCGCTTGTTTGTTTTGGTTGTCAGAAAAGCTTGCTAATTAAGGTCAAATATGAATTTCAGGTCCAGGCCATTCAAGTGGTTATTCCCCAAACCACCCATCTATCCACCTCCTAATCACCCCAACACCCCACTTCAGTCCCTCCCTCTGTTGCTTCTCTGATCCCTTTTCACAGCAGAACCATCAGGAGCTTATACCAATCACCGTCTTGGCTGGGGGCCCAAATCAGTGCTTGGCTGACCTGAACTCTGCTGTGTACTTTCAGCCATTCACTTAGCGCCTTTTCCTTTCTAGTTAGCTAAACCTTTCCCCATGCCTTATCTCTGCCTATTTTAGTAGGCTATTGGGTGTTGCTATCTGTGATGGTCTCAATGTAAAGTCCATACTCTTATGTTGAGTTTACAGAACACATGTAAACACACATGGGGTACTGTTTATCAGTGTAAGGAATACAGCTGATATTTTTTCTCACAAACTTTGCCAGCTAATTGGTAGATCAGCAAGACATTCAAACTCAAATGTTAATTTTTACACATGTTCAATAGCCTCTAGCCTATAAACTAACAATAAAGAGTAGTGCAATGATGGCTCACCCAGACAGCTCTGATAATGGGTTCTTAGAAAAGAAGGCATAATTAATTTTCTTAATTTATTTTTTTATTTTGATTGTGCAGTCAATAAATATCTTAAATGGCATTAATAAATTTAGAGGCACATTATGAAAAATTCCAATTAAACTGCTGACTTGCAAATCATTTTGTGGTTAAATAGATGAATGAAATTGGTATTTCACTCATCAGTAAATTTCTCATCAGGGTTCAATGAACTTAAAAAGTAACTAAATCCTAAATCAGCGTTTTGTTGGAGGTAAGATATACTGTATATATTGAGCCTTAAAGGTGCAGCAAGCAAGAAATATGCTTCTTTACATATTTGTTTATACTGTTGCCATCTTGTGACAGTATGGTATGACCCGGATAATCTGTGAAAAAAATGAAGCTCTTCCACCTCCTCCCAGTGCTGCTATTGATGTCTGCAAAAATGCTCTGCAGACTGGCCAAAAACAACCAATCAGATCAAGAAGGAGTCTCTTAGTGCTGTCAATCATCCTCGTTTACACATTGCTCAATGTTCTAATGGTAGAGAAACAACATACTGTTCCAGAAAAACTGTTTATCTGCCATCTTTGATGGACATGCTAACTAGCCTGAGTATTAATGGCAGGCTACAGGTGGTGAACCAGCTGTAGCATAGCAGAGAGAAAGGGGGTTCACAGCATGTACACAAGGCTGACTGACGGCAGGGTTTGATGCAGGATGACTGAGTACAGTGCTTGCTGTACTCAAGCTACTGTACTTAAGTTTGTGCTGAGTGCAAACTCCCTTGTACTGAGTAAAAACTCATTGTACTAAGTTTGTACTTGGGCCTGTACCAGTACAAGCCCTTGTACCATCCCTGGGCTTGTATCGGTGCTAGGACCATTAGTTGTAATCAGATTGAGGGCTGAGTTTCAAATTTCACTTTTTGTGAAGTTTGGCCAAAAGAACCATCGAAAGCTTCCCATTGTAGCTCTTTAAATTTTTGGCTGTTTACTCATTTTTTCCCATCCTTCATGCAACCTTCTTACCTTGTACCCTTGTACTCATACATTGTAGTGAATTACTGTAATAAGATTAGGCTTTTAAACAGCCAAGCGTTGTCCATATACAGTAGTTGTAGGACACAAAAGTAGTCACATTGTTCTTGCCACAGTGTTCCTTCACAGTGCTACCCATAGAATACAGTTAAGCACAAAATAATCCATACCCATCTTTTAATTTTACTGTTTCTTCTGATTACAATAAATCTTAATGTTCTAGATTGGCCCCTCCAGAGTCCTGACTTGAATATGATAGCAAAGCTGCATAGGGAGTAGAGCAATGGCAAAGAACCTTGGAGCTCAATAAATTGTTAAAATACCTGTGGACACATTCAAATAGCTGGTCAATATTTATAAGAAAGTTTGTCTTGTGTAATGCTAACAAAGGTTTTTCCATTGCTTATTGAGAAGGGTATAAATAATCAGACATTTTGAAATATTTCAAAATATCTACTCCCTTTTAAGTTGATATCTGTATCATTTCCATTCAGAAATTTAAGGTTTTGTTTAAGTGAAAAAAATATTTCATTCAAATCTGCCAGGTGTATGAATAATGTACTTCTAAGAAGTATACTTCTAAGTTTTAGAAGTGGTTTAACAACAAGGTGAGTCTTCTGTTCTCTAATTTAAATGGGGCCAAAAACCTTATTTCCCAAGCATTGTTAACCCAAGTGCTATCTTTCACTATTTGTTTGTAAGTTTAAATTTGATTGTTTTTATTAGCCTTAAGTTAATTATAGTGTAGGAGCAACAAGTTGCATTTATCTTATAAGGTAATTTTACTTTCTTGGTGAAAACCTGTGGTATCTGTCTCAGAATTTGTGCAAATTCTTTGATTTACACATATAGGAACACCTCAAAAGTTTTAAACTGAACCAGCAGACATGAATTTCATGTCTGCTGGTTCTTTGAGAAAGAAGGATGTTCATTATATGCTGTCTATATGGTGCAGTTGGAATTAGCTTATCTCTCTGACCTTGTTTGGTAACAGCCTGTAGCTCAGAGCTGCTGACATGATGTTGGTGCTCCACGGTTCTAAACTTTTACAAATGATGCATTATATCAGCTAAGCAATAGGAGCGGGAGCTAAAAGGGCCATAACATTAGGTCTTAAATGTGTCCACAGCAGGAGGGAAGGAGCAAAAAAAAGATAAGAAGGCAGTGGGAGAAAAGTATATAGGGACACAGGCAAGGATTATGTTGCTGTGCTGGCTTCTCTTCGTATTTTTTGTAAATTGATTTGACATAAATGTATACTTAGATGCCAACAAGACTGTTTCTGTGAGTACCTGATGGATTCACACTTTATGTTGTCTAGTGTGTGATCTTCTTTGACACACACCTTCTTCGTGAGAGACACATAGCACTACAGTTGACCCTGGCGGATGGTGATAGCTTGGTTCACCGCCGCACCCTGATGCAATCCGTTGTAAATATATTAAACCAAGCTGCAGAGAAAAAAGCTGATTATCCATCCTTTCAACCTCTTTCTGTAGCTCTCTTCCTCTTTTTTATCATATTTCTCACTCTTATTCTGCTTCATATCAGCTTTAATTTTTTTTCACTGCATCTGTCTCATTGTGTTTTTTATTCTTTTGTCCAGTTTCTGGGTACCATCTGTTTTGCCATCTTCTGCTTGCAAATACTTCCCACACTCTAAAGAAAATTAACAACAAAGCAAAATTCACATTGTCCACCTTTATTATCAGCTACACTCTTGATTGTTTCTCACTCCTGGTCACGACACGTCACATTTTAAAACTACTCAGGGGGTCAAAGGGAGTGCCAGAGGTGCTGTGACTGACGTGGCACTCTGGCTGACCCCTGGCAGCTTGGCAGAGCTGCCTCCATAATGAGATTAGCTGGGTAATGCCGACTCTGTGTCTGTTTCTCCAGCCGCCCAGCCCACCCTTGGGCTCTTTATTTAGCCACCAGCAGGACAGGGCGTGCCAGCATTTGCAGGTCAAGTCCAGGATAGGTCCCACAAGCCCACCCGTCTCTCCCCAACACAGACACACACCCTATTTATGTGAACCCCCAGCTACTTCAGCCTCATGCTTTGGCATTTTTACTATTTTTGTGTCTTAAAATTGGAGTATTAAGTAAAAACTGATTTGTTTGAGCTTCATATCATGTCATAATGTTATTCCCTCATCAAAACATACCTGTACAGTTGCTTTGATTATTTTCACTCTTCATGTTTCGGAAATCGCCACGAGGGGTTTCCATGGGGGTAGAGCATGTGTCCCATGAACGGAGGCCTTAGTGCTCTACCTGGCCATCAAGGGTTTGAGTCGCAGCCTTCCTGTAAATTCACTGTCAAATAAAGGCCACTAGAGCCAAAAAATTTCTTTAAAAAAATTAATCCTTTAATCTCCCGTGGCAGCCATTAGGGGTTCCCAAATGCTTGCTCTCTCCAAGCGTCACTTATTCAATGGAGCTCCTCCTCAGAGCTGGAGTCTCTAAGCTGAGCCTGTGCCTCAGAGGGCTCCCCTCATCCGTGCCTTCCCCACTCAGTTCCTTTAGACTAGTGTCAGCAGCAGAAAAAATATTTGGAATTAATTATGGAATTAATTAGGTGTGAGGAAGTGGGATCTACTGTTGGATGTTTTCTGACATGTTATGCTAATATTATCTAGGTTCCTCTGTTTATATATATATATATATATATATATATATATATATATATGTATATATATATATATATATATATATATACAGTACAGACCAAAGGTTTGGACACACTTTCTAATTGAATTCAGTGAGAAGGTGTGTCCAAACTTTTGGTCTGTACTGTATATGACTCATTGATGTTGGACTGGGTTCGGATTGATTCCACCCAGATCTGGGTCAAAGTCCAGAGTTTCAGAACGGCTGAATTAAATCAAACTTAGAATTGTTCCTCTAAAACCGTAGTGAGTGGGCAGTAAACTGTATGGTCATCAAAATGCATACATTTATACAAATGCATTCATTTTGATGACCATCATGATGACACTTAACTTTGTTTAAGCTGTACATGGGACTTTACACAGTAAACAAAGTCAAGTGGTCAAACCATTAAACAACCTTTATCTTTTTAGACCCTTCACTTACACTCTGTGATATGTTATGATGATTTCTCTGTTTTTAATGTATATAAGCGTGAATTAAACACTTGAAACTTTGCTACCATTGGAGTTGTTATGAGAGGTTCCTTAACAGACAGAGGGGCCTCCTATGAAACAGGTGTGCCCCCCTCAGCTTTGGGGTCACGTTCTGTCTTTGAGAGCGTGACAGCTCTACTGAGTCCAACTGAGATATAAAGCTCAGTCCAGGTGTCCAGGTGTTCTTAGTTTCAGTATGTGATTGTGTGAATACACACCAACACCTGCTTGACTGTGGCCCAGGGGCACAGACAGGTTCAAGTTCCACCCAAACAAACATATTGTACCAATTGCTCATTGTACTTGTTTCCTTTCTGAACGTGGGTGTGTGATTGTCAGCTTATGCCTGGCAGAAATTGTGTAACCAACATACTTCTACTGTATGGCCTCTGCACTCATCATTTACACTGCAGGGTTGTGTTACCCAGACATGTCAAAGTGTGCTTTTGTTCTCACCGTCAGTTGGCTCTTCACCTTGAGATTGCTCTTGATCACGCAGGCACTGGGTTCTGACACTTTTTGTCCTCACTTCTTTGTGTCCATCTGAGACCTCCCTAAACAAACTTGTCATTCTGAGCTGAGGGCAATTTTTAGAGGGGTAAATTAGTATCTACCCAAATCCCATCCAATCTTTCATTTTAGCTATTCTTTTCATAGCTCTCAACGCTATCCCATGCTATCTATTCCTGACTCTTTTATGATTTTACAATTTGTCATGTTACAAACTGGATAGTGCATAAAGAGGAAGAAAAACTATAACCACAATATCAGTGTTGGAGGGATGATGGCTATAGCTCAATAAAGAATATTCCTGCAAGAGTTTAGACTGGACAAGAGCTACACCTTCTACTGTGTCACTGAGTCTAAACATTCAGCTAGAAATACAATAGAAGGGTTTTTTAGAATATTTTATGTAAAGATAGGCCCCTCACAGTCCTGACCTGTCAAATGGGAAAATTGCTGTTTAGATGCTCTACATCCACTCTGTATTTGTAGAAATGGTAAAGACATCCCAAAAAATGTGTGACAGTAAAAAGCACTTTTACAAAGACTTACTCAGAGGCATAAACACCAATTCAAACCACACTTTTTGGACTTTTATTTGTAAAGTGAAAATTTTTAACTTTATTTACTTTTTTTTGTGCTTCATGTCAATTAATGCATGTAATTTTATACTGGTCAGTTAATAAAAATTCCAAGAAAATACAGTGAAGTTTGAGTTTGAAATGTGACAAATGTGGAAAAATTCAAAGGTGGATGGACACATGCAATACACTGAACATGTGCAGGATCTGTTCAAGGATTTAAACGATGAAAAGAACAAAATGTGTCTTTGCACAAGTGCTCTTATTAAAATAAAAACACCAATCCACACATGACTACAGTGCTGATATGATACTTTATAGACTAAAGAAAACCTGTTCAATGAAAGGAAATTGTGAAGATTTCAGATCGCTATATTTCTCTACAAACTCAATAGCTATACAGGCAGCTGTACATGGGACTTAATTAACGGCAGACCTTGTCCACAGATAAGAGGTCAAATGAATTTCAACAACAGTCTTAGCTGAAGGCTCTGCATTTTGTCAAAAAGAGCTCGCCTACTCTTTGGAATCCTGGTTTCATAAAACCTGGTATATTTAGAATCTTTCATGTACTGACAATAAATTGATGTTTTCACTTTTCATTTGTATTTGCTGAATTTTAAAATCTAGGTAATTGATTTTTATTAAGTCCTTTGACCTCAGCTTTGAATTCTATGATGCTTACATTAGTGATGTATTGAAGAGTCATGGTGGTAGAAGTTATATTTCTACATGCTAAAAAATTTATTAGGTATTGCGGAAGAATAGAAAATCAACAGACTAAACAGTGAATATAAGTATATATATACTGTATATACTGTATATATATACTGTATATACTGTATATATATAGTAGAAACCAAAAGTTTGGACACACCTTTCTAATTCAATGGGTTTTCTTTATTTTCATGACTATTTATAAGGCAAGAAATCCCACTTATTAACCTGACAGGGCACACCTATGAAGTGAAAACCATTTCAGGTGACTACCTCTTGAAGCTCGTCAAGAAAATGCAGAGTGTGTGCAAAGCAGTAATCACAGCAAAAGGTTGCTACTTTGAAGAAACTAGAATATAAGGGCTATTTTCAGTTGTTTTACACTTTTTTATTTAGTGCATATTTCCACATGTGTTATTCATATTTTTGATGCCTTCAGTGTGAATCTACAATGTCAATAGTCATGAAAATAAAGGAAACTCATTGAATTAAAAGGTGTGTCCAAACCTTTGGTCTGTACTGTATATATATATATATATATATATATATATATATATATATATATATATATATATATATTGTATATATATATACAGTACATATACAGCACATACTGTATATATATATACAGTATGTGCTCCTAACGGTTTGTATGAAATGATAACTGGAGTTTAATCTGAGATCATTCATTCTATGGGAAAGCAAAACTTACCAAACAGTGCATTTACTGGCCTAAGGAATGAGCAACATTGTATGGATGAATAAAAGTACATTTCTTTTTTTTTTAGTCTAAAGAATGTAGACAATTTCAAACTCTGAATTGAAATCATTGTGCACTTTAACGCATGGTGGGACGCTTCATCATCATCTCAAGTCCATTTATTGCATAACTGGAACCATGGGTCAGTTTGGATATTAAAATTCTTGAAGAGGACATGTTGAACAGGAAATGCTCTTGAAATGTTGGTGTTTGTTTTTTGATTTTATAAGATAACCACCCATTGCACACCAGTAAGCAAACATCATCCGCTTCCCAGTCCAAATCAACAAGCTTAACTTCATGAAGTGTGCACCCAAATTGTTGCACATTAATCCAATGAAAATACTTGTGGGGTGACATCAAATATTTTACATAGTAAATGTTTGAGTTTTTGAGGAAAAATGCAGACACTAGTGGGTTTTTTTTTGGGGGGGGGGGGGGGGGGGGGGGGTTGCCTATTTCTTTTTCGCTCTTTCTCTGTAGATAGTGTACTTGAGGAATGTTTATTCATAGTATAATTAGAATAGCATATGCAGTATTCCCAGTTATTTCACCTTTCTAGGAATTTTCAGCTTTGTTCATCTATACAAAGTGATTGTTTTGTACAGAAGCAGATCTACCATTTTCCCTCTTTTTAACCCTTTTTCATAATTATTTAAAAATGCAGGGTAATATTTAAAATAAACGGAAAAAAATTTAAGATTTTGATACTGTCTGATACAAGTAATATGGTAGAGTTAGAGGTTTAAGAGTCAAATAACAGAGTGAGGGAGACACTAAAAAGCATTCAAAGAAGTAAAAAAAATAAGAAGAACTTGAACAACCTGCAGGGAAAGAAAGAAAAGAGCAGTTGGAGGGAGGGGATCCCTCTGGATGGAAGATTGTAACATCACACTGTAGGTTTCCTTATGGGACTACCAGAGACGGCGCAAACTCCCTGCTGCATGCAGGGAAAGGAAGCTTTGCCAGCATGGAAAACATACAAGAGTAGAATGAGAGATGAGCACAGCAGAGAAAAAATGCCTTTTTCCCCCGAGGTGAAGTGGGAATTTTCTGCTAGCGCAAACAGTATGTAGTCAGATAACTGAGAAAGAAGAGGGAAGGAGATGGAAGGGCGTATTTTAGTAGGAAATGAACCTTCTGACGGACAAAAATTTCAAGTGAAGGGTTTGGAGTAAATGTGCAGAAGTGTAACTTTGCACTAGGCGAAAAAAAATTATGACATGAAAGTGTAATAAAAATTATGTAGTTTATGAAAGGATATGAACATAACGTTAATCTGGTGACTGCATCAGAGAAATTGTTTTTTCCCCCCAAGGGTTTTCTCATAAAATATTTAAATTTGTCTTGGATGTTTTATGGTGACAGTAAATGCTCACTTTGTCATTTAATGCCAGTTTATTGGATTTGTAACCCTAGATACCATCACAGCACCTTTCACTGAGCTTAACGCTACGCTTATGCTTTTATTGTGGAGTGTAATCTTGGACAACTGTGTTATGTGTATTAGAATGTGTGAAAGTGTGCATGTGAAGGCATCATTAAACCAAAGTAACCTAAGTGGTTGTGCATTATAGTTCAACATTAGAGAAGCTCTGCACAAAGGTCAAAGAGGGCCACTCTGATCTCGGGAGAAACTGCTCATGGACACAGCAATAAATACAGAAAGAAACTTTAACAGCTGTAAAATATGAGGCAGTCATCTCCATTTGCAGCATGTTTCCTTGGTTGTGTGCGTATGTTCGCTTAGATGCGTTTCTAGGATGGAGATTTTGCTTAAGGAGGGGAACAAGAAAGGGTTAGGGAGGGATTTAATATGCTTCTTTGGCCCTTGGGGGGTTGTACAGTTGAAAGTCGACACACGAGGCGTGCAGAATCACACCACATTGAATAACAGTGGAACTGGGGGTGGCGGGTTGGATGAGTGGGATGGGGGCGCTGCTATAAAAAGTGAAATCATATCACTTAGCAGCTGAGTGCAGATGAAGCTGTGTTTGAACTGGAAGGCATAAAATATACGTTGTAAACACAGTATTCATAGCCCATTTAAATTAGGACAGAAGGTAGATTTTATGCTTTGCTGTGCTGTTTCTTTCTCTTCCTGCAGTTTTACTTTGCCACTCACCCTTATGATTTCCCTCTGTGTGTCTACAGAGCCCAATGTCTTCTAACTTTAGTATTTAAATATTGTTTTCCCTCTTTCCACATTACCTGCCTCAAGAACTGTCTTCAGCACATCACATGTTACTTGTGATTTCTGTATACAGTTTGCAGTGTAGAGTTTCTGCTGATGTGTTTTCTCTTTTTGGGTTTTCTCTTGGTTTGTAATTATTGTATATGATGAATGTCCCCCAGCATCAACTTAACTGACTCAAATGAATGTTTTATTATTATATATTAGGCTTTTTTTTCAGAACTTGACCTCCCACATCTTATCCCATCACCTGTGAATGCTCCTGAAGGGAAGCAAATCATCTTTGTCTATTTATGATTATCCATGTATTGATTCAGAAATGACCAATTAATAGAAAATTGGCAATAAAAACAATATGCGGGTTGCTCAAAGTGCTATCGGATTCCCAGATGAACTACAACCTTGACAGAGCAACTAGATTTATTACTGTGTATGCATAGTTTTCCTTTCACTTTGCAGATATGCTGGACCTTTTGTTGGTCTTTTGTATAAAATCAGAATAAAATACATAGAATCTTGTGGTTTTTAGACCCACAGATCAACTCAAACATCTCTTTGCATGTTTTTGCTTAAGAACAGCAGATTCTTACATCTTAAGGCTTTTATTTGATGCTTTACTCTTTATAATTGTACTTTCTCATTTTTGAATATATAGAATCAATATTTCTTTAATGTCATTCTCTGCTAATCAGCATTACATTGAATCAGAATGCAGTGTACTTGCTAAGACCAGACTGCAGGCTGTAACCTTTCTCCTCTCAGAGGAGTGAGTGTGGAAGTTCTTTCTCTTTCTGACTCACATGTTTCAATGAAAAATGCATACAGCGGGAACAAGTAGGAGCTTATCAAAAGGTTAAGTCTTCCCTACTGTTTTCTGTGTCTGCAAATGGAGCGTATCCAACAATAGCGGTGGCAGTGGATTACTTTGTGTTTTTCTCTGTTTTTGTTTCAGTGTTTGTAGAATTGCTGTGACTCAGTTCTTTGTGTTTTTCTCTCAACGTTGAGTTTTGAGTGCACTGTGCACTGTGCTCCTAGCATAATTAATTTAAAAAGTTATTTGAGTGCAGCTTCATAACGAACTACATAATGCCAATATGAAGAGCATGCTTACATATAGCATTAAGGATATGTCTAACTTAATATCGTGTAAATAAATCAGGTTTTCCGCTTGGTGAAACTAGTTTTCCACGTCATCATTTCTGACTCCAGACATACAGTGGCTGGCAAAAAATATGTTGAATGGAGGCCAAATGTTAACAGGAACTTTAAGTCTTGCCTCAGATTCTCGATTGGGTTTAGGCCTGGATTTTGTCTAAACCATTCAAGTACATAAATATGCTATTTCCATTGAAATATTTAACTTTGAGTTGAATTGTGGAAAAAAATAGTTAGATTTGCAATACATAATATAACTGGCAGCATTTTCCCACCAGATATAAAAGTGAAATTTTCAGACTGATTATCATTTGTTTAAACTTTTGATAACATAGAAATAACTAAATATCATGTTTTCTCTCCCTGTAGTAAGCTGTATTTGTTGTACTTCCACTCATGTATTTCAGATTGCTAAAGTTAACACACAGTCCCTTCTCAGGCCTTATGTGGATGGAGTGCTGCCTGGGAAAGTGATAGCAAGAGAAAAGAAGCTCTGGAGAGTGAGTTATCTCTTTAGATGTCATTGAGGGGACGCCTCCTTTCTCTCTCTCTCTTCTTCTCTCTATCATTTGGCTCTTTCTTCTCTTCTCTCTGGCTCCCTGTCTCTCTTGTTCCCACTTGCTCTCTCAAATCATGCTCGCCTCCAGTGGTATTCAGACAGTCCAAGGACAAAATAGAGATATGCTGGGAGCAATGGACTGTCCGTCAGTGTGCGGGTGTGTGTGTGTATGTGGGGAGGGTTGATGTTGAGTCTTTGAAGCTGTTTTCTCCTTGTCCTAACAGATTGGAGGCCCGTCCCTCTCCATTTAACCCCCTGATGCTACATCACACGCTTACACACAAACATTGCCCACTTAACAGGCAGCTGTGGACACACTTAACAACACACAGCAAGATTTAAGATTCACCTAGAGCTTCATGCACAGCTTGATATTGTCGAGGTCAAGCCCTTGTGTTTGAGGACTGTTACATTCACTTCATTTCATTTTTACCGACTTGTCAAGGTGACTGTAATGGCATTAAAAAGGTAATTTCCATAAAGATATGTAAGATATGTGTTGATTTTTTTTTTATTGTAGTCCCACATGAGCAGCACCAAGCTCAGGGTCTCTCCATTACTAAGTCATGCTGTGTGTTAATGTGGCCTTGCCTTGTCTGACTAAACCAGTTTGAAGTAGATGGCCCCTAGGTCTGTGACCCTGAATGTGCGCACAAAATAAACCGAATGCATTACCTATCTGTCTCATTCTCCTCACATCGCGCACATGCACACACACACAAAGAAATCCATCCTGGAGACAGACTTTTCCCCCCCGAGAGTATGTGTGACATGGCAGCTCCGCTCCTTAAGACAAACAGGGGATATCCTCCTTGTCTTGCCCTGTCCATCACCGGCCATCTCAATATCCCAAGGCATGTGCCTGGCTGCAATCCCTCCCTCACCCTGCTCCAAAAACTGAGAGATTCATCCAACACCCTTGCGCACACGCCCCCCCACACACACACATAGGACACTTGGCTCCAGAGGAGTTCCCCTGACGCAGGGACACACTTCGACAGGAAGTTTAAGGAGAGGTTTGTGGCATTTTACTTCTGTCAGAACACTTCAAGTTTGACCCCCTCTTGACCAGGTGGCTTCCTTCTCCTCCATCTCTCCATAAACAACCACATCCCCATGACTGAAGGCGCGCCGGCTTGAAAAGTGTAATAACATCAGTCATGTTTTGATGTGAGGCTGAAGGTCTACGTGAACTAGGGAGGCTTCATAGGGAGAACAGTCTGTGTTTCCTTCTGAGCTCTCTCTGATTGCAAGGACAACAGATCTTTGTCTGGGAGGAAACTATGTTAACCTGTCACCTTGGCAGTCTTCTCCACCCGCTATTTATCCACCATGTGTCAAAACACACCCATGCACACGCGCACAAACTTTGCATGCACACAGACACTCCGAAGGAGAACTAGCTGTGGTCTGATCTTGCTGAGTGTGTGTCAGCTCTATTAGCACATTCCCAGATAGTGCTAGAGCACTCTTATCTGTGGTGACCCATTAATTACACTTTGTTCCATTAAGTGATCTATTTCAGACCTGCCCCACCCTCAACACCCACTCTGTGCTATCTCCACCTCTGGCCTGCTCCTCCCCCCACCTGAACTCTTTTTTCTCATGTGTAGTCCTTTCATCCAGCCAACACATGCACGCATAGAAACACACATTATCTTCATAGATCACACTTCCAGTCAATGGAAGAGTAGCTTTGTACATGGATAGGAATAATTATGGCTGTAGGTTTTTTAGGGTTTGTTTCTAAACTTTGTACATCTAGAGATGGAATTTTTTTTTGCCCTTTCTTCTTTGCGAAATAGCTTAGGCTCGGTGAGATTGGATGGCAATCCTCTGAGAACATTAGCTTTTTAAGTCTTGGCAGAGACTTTAAGTTGGTTTTAGGTCTTTCAATAGGCCATTCTAAGACATGGATATACTTCTGAAGTTCTAAAAGGCAGTAGAATGCACTGGATTTTATTTAGGGGTATCAGATTAATGTGGTTAAATATATATTCACACATGCTGTTCCCACACTCAAAACTGTCTGCTCTTCGACCATTGGTTCTGAATACGTCTTGTGTGAGTTACAGGTCTATGGGGCCTCTTCTGCTTCTCTCTTTTTCCGGAGCGTTTGCGGCTGATTGGTGTGAGTGAGCTTGTCCTGTAGGTGAACAAGTGCGTGTGTGTGTTCCAGACCTCATTGAGTATAAGTGGACCAGGGGATGTGTTTATTGGAATGAGGAGTAACTGAGTAACTGTAGCATAGAGAAGTACTGTAGTGTGTCCAAATCGGCTTGGATTTTAGTTCATGGACTCTCTGAAGAGTCTCTACATCTACATACCTACATGTGCAGATAATCTGTATCCACTCCGTCTTGTCCATCTCATGTTAATTATGAGATGAACAAGCGTCATGATGTTCTCACTTAGAGTATGTATATGCATGCATTTAGAGCCATTCCTTGTGCAGGCTCTTTGTGGAGGGGTTCTATTTTTAGCAATGCTACTTTTGAGTTTGTGTCTGGCCATGAAAATAAAAGCTTTCCATTGTCCCTCAACAGGAGAAAAACAAAGCCGTGTGAGGCAAGCTTGCAGCCCATTGAGTGTTTGCCATTTAAATATTGACCAATTGTGGTGAAGATGAAACAAAAGGCCTGGACTGGAAAGTAGGACTACAGTGTTTACAGTGCTAAAGTATGGGCAGTAATCCTAACAAGTCTCTTCCATAAACATACATGTTTGCCCACTGTTTGTCTCAATCCTATACTTTCTTTAGTCTCATTTTATTACCCAGATGCTTCGCTTTAAAACAACAGTTTTATGCATATTTTTAAAACAAGAAATCTTGGACATCCTAAAGTGAACACTGTCTGACAGTTGCAGCACGGCACAGTGCTAAAATATATATTCCTCTTGAACTTTTTCACATCTCGTCATCATTCAGCCACAAACTTCCATGTGTTTTCTTGGAGTTTATGTGAAAAACCAACTCGGCTATATGTGGAAATGTTATGGGGTTATTAATAGTTTTGTAGGGCTCTTCAGGCGCAATTTTCAAATAAAGAATTTATCAAATATTTCTGTGTTCATTTCTTTCCTTCAAATCACAGTGCAATGTGTGTTTTTTCTCAAGAGATTTGTACTGTATCAATCTGTCTTTCCCTAAAATAACAAGAGGCAATAGCTCTACAGATTCAGCTTTATTCTATTATTTCTATATAGATATTCTCTGTTAAACTCTTTACACTGAACAAGCTAAGGTGGAGCCAAACTCTTTATTAAACTCCACAAATATGTATCTCATCTTATTCACATGCATCTCAACCACTTTCCTCAGAGCTCACTAAAGCTGCTGACATTGAGAGGTTATGTAGAGGGGAAGGGATGTTTGGACCTTTCAATTTTTACTGGCGAGAAGAGCGTCTGACACTGGTATCAAATTGCACGGTCCAAGGACCAGGGTTATCTTGTAAATACTTCGCTCCAACTCTATAAAAGCGAGTGTCTTTTATGACAGCCAAGGCCACTCTTCCCAGTTAAAACAAAAAAGCACTCAGTCCAGTCTGACAGTCTGGTCAGAGAGGGAAATAGGTTGAAGAGGAAGCATTAAAGGGTTTAACTAAATGAGGCATAAAAAGTACAATGCCTTGCAAAAGTTTTCATACCCCTCGAACTTTTCAAATTATTATATTGTTTATACCGTGAAACTTCAATGTTTCAGGGAAACTTCCATTGTGTGGCAGACCAACACAAAGTATAGTATCAGACAAATGGGGTTTACATTTCTGTTTAACACTATTTTATTTGACTCTCCCAACCCCCTTTCCAAAAACAAAAAGAAAAAACACCAAGTTGCCCAAATTGGTTTAGGTTTCAGAATAATATCCTAAACTCTAAAGATCTCAAGGAGCACCGCTCAATCCATTTTCTAACAATTGATGTCATGACAAAAATGTAAACTTATTTAGACATAGCCATCCACCTTAACTGACAGTATTAGAGACAGTATTACAGAAAATCATGGTCTGTTTGAATCAGCCAACGTCCAGCCCTAAATCCCCTTGAAGATCTTTGGCAAGACTTTCACAGATTTTCACAGACGCTCATGACTCACATGACTGAGCTGTCATGCAAAGTGAAACTGTCAAAATATTCAGTCTACAGATGTGTAAAGCCGATAAAGACATAACCCAAAAAACGTCTAACTCCATAATTACAGCAAAACACGGTTCCAAAAAGTCCTGGTATGTATTGGGACTGAACACATATTTTTATAATCATATATCATTTCCCTTTCTCCTTTCATTGTAATTGTCGGTTTATCACATAAAATCCCAATGTAATACATATACTTTGTTTATTATAGTGTTACAGTATATACAAAGTTTGAGTGTAAATATGTTTGCAAGGCACTGTGATGAGAGATTTATTCTTGTCACAGTTTTTTCCTCTCTAGACCATTTTATTGAAAACAGTAGCAGAGACTGGGTGATAATATCAACCAGTTAATGTGATATTCTCTTTCTGGTCCTTGTCTTGATTCTCTTCTCACTCCCTCTTTTTTTTATTTTGCTTTGGAAATACAAAGTCCCCTGAGCAGCCCCCGTAGGAAGTGATTCAGGTTCCTCATCTCTGGATGCGTAATGAGTTCTGCCTTGTTTTTGTCTAACAACAACACACAGTAATAAGCAAAGCAATTAAAAGCAGGATGACAGAAACGTGAGGGGAAGCGGGGTGGACCCCACTTACAAACAGGCATTACAAATGAATTTCAATGAAGAGGTAACAGTGGTGAAACTGGTTTAATCAAACAAGCTCTGTTTTGGGTAATTTTCTCTGGTTTGATTAAAGTAAGCAAAGTGATGTTATTTTCATCTTCCTTTAGTCAAACATATTGTTTGGCAGACATATATCTGATTTTATCTATTTTAAGCTCCATTTAATGTGACTGTCCTACTCTGAGTGACAATTTAAGATTGTATTTATGGGTTAATTTGATTTCTGGCTGAAGATGGCATCCACATGCTTTGTTAGATAGGGCAGCCTTGCTCCAACAGTGTGGCTGACCACCTGTCACCTGCTTGCGTTTCTCTTTGGCCTCGTCTTCACTGGCAACGTGTCGCACCATCCAGAACAAAGAGCCATATGGAGGAAAATGGCATCCTTGACCTTTAAGCATGTTTGTACATAAAGTGACAATACACAAAAACTGTACTGTACATGCGTAGGCATTGCTCGGGGACGAGCATACGTCGAGGTTTGACCACCACTCATATTCTGCACACACACACTGCAAAGGACCATCTAATATCAGAAAAAGTCGGGGTGGAAATCTGATCTTCTGACAACCAGGATACAGACAGCGATTCTCTCCCGGCGATGCAGATCAGATAGTTTCCACAAGTAGAAACACTGCTAAGGTTACAAGTAGCCCAAGCGTGCTCCCACAGTGCTCTGCTGTGGCCCCACATAGAGATACAACTAAGGCTGAGGTTACATTTGATGGGAAGTTGATAAGACAATCCTCTATTTGTGTGTTGTGCTTTTTTATCTGGTGTTTTCTTTAAAAAAAAGAAAGGAAAGGAAATGAGAAAATGAAAATACTCGCATCAATATTTTTGTCTATTCTATAAATACTGTCTTTCAGGAATTCTGCCTTTCTGATTTCTGCTTAATGATTATATCAGGACTAATCTCTTTTTTTAATTGGAGTTCATTAAATATTTAACCCAAATGTCAGTATTTTTTTAAGCACTCTTAATTGTTTAAAGAAAATCAACTCCCAAAAATAAAAGTGTCATCATTTTACGTTCTGCCTCGCCTCAAAGCATCCTTAATTTGAATATGTATTTATATTATAACTGTAGCAAAGAGATATTCTCCCCTTCACATCAGTGTAATTATGAATAAAAAAGAATTTGATTCAAATAAAATAGGCCATTTGTACACAAGCAATTAACTGGTGCGGCTTTAAATAATGTAGCCCAGATGGAACCTAATTATAGTCGGCATGCTTTGATTCGCAGCTCCTGTCGGAGTATCACTCGGGGCGTCACTTTGGCTTTTCAGTCACCTAGCGTTTGTTTTGAAATTTGTGACAATCACAGCCGATTACCATTTGTAACAGCATGCAGCATTTGGTGCAGAGGGAAGAAAGCATGGCCTTCAGCTATGCACGAGTTTCCCTGTTTTCAGCTCAAAACTCACTCTGCTCCTCTCTTAGATTCCTCCTCAGCACACAAATCATCATAACTGTGTGCTTTTGGCACGAGTAACTGTGGGCATTGAGCAGACACTTGCAAGATAAACGCGTTTGTCCGTGTGTGTAAATGTGTGTAGTAATGTCGAGTCAGAGAGAGATCAAACAGCCAGTCAATTACCCAGAGAGGGCTCCAGTGGCTGTGACAGAGAGGAGGATGCTAAACATCCAGGATCAAATGCTTCTCTCTGCTTGCCACATAATGAGCCGGCCTCACCGAGTTTGGGAAAACACACTCACTCAGGATGGTCAGCCGCAAGCCGCTGGCCAGCCCGGCCATCAAAACTGTGTCTTGACCTCAGCAGAGAGAACATGCGGGTGACCTCACCACAGAGCATGTTTCTGCACCAGATATTTCCTGCCTCACAGTTAAACTTCTCCACAGAACTGTGAATGTGTTTCATCAGTTTCAGACCAGCTGTCCTTATTGTAAAAACTTTTTTTTTCTGCTAACCAACTCTAATTAGAAGTACATTCTGATTATTATTATTATTATTACTGGAGATGTTTTTTCTGTCTGTTGTTGTTTCAATTCAGTCATCTCCTTGGTTCCTGCTTGCCCCCTCTCTTTGTTGTTTTTGTTTTATTTATTTATTTATTTTTCTATATAGCTGTCCAAAAAAATTGCCTACCAAACAACTAATATGCTTTTCATAGATCATTCAAATCGAATTTTAAAAAACATAAAAAGTATAACTAGAAATTTGTTCTAAAACATTTTTTGACATCTCTGCAAGTTATTTACCAGACTTAAAATGTTTCAGATTTTTTTTCTCAGGCTGCTCTTCCAATCTTACACAGTGTTCAATCTCACTTCAACTGTCAGGAGCACACCAAGCTAATAATCTCCTCTGTTTTGAACTATGTTGTTTATATGTTTATTGCTTAAACACGAGGTGTAATTTGTAGTTAAGAGTACAAAAAAGTTTTGCCCATTACTTTGTGTTGCATTGTCTTCATTCAGTTGCCCTTATTAATTTAGCTATCAACCCATTAGGTTCAATCACAATTAGAATTGTACAAAAACCTGTATTTTTTTTTTTTTTACAGTATTCTTTGTTGCCTGAATTTTTTATCTGATTTGCTCAGTTTTAAAAGGCTTTTTACTAAATATAAAAACTTTATTCTATGATAGCAGTAGTTTTATACATGTGTCATAAACAGTTAAGGAAATATAAATATACAATCTCAGTTTTGGAGTTATATGCCAGATTAAAAAGCTTGTAAAGTTACAAAAATGTGGCTATTACATTGCAGTACATGATAAATACTCAAAAAAAAAAAATCTAATTCACCTGAATATTGATAAAGTCTTAGATAAACATATACTGTTTGCCTGTATTTTTGGCTACTCATTTTTTACAAGGTCCATTCCCCATTGAACTATGTTGTTTATATATTACTTTGTAATGTTTTTCTTCTGTCAAAGCATGTGCATTGTGAATTTTGTCGTTAAGCTTTAGAAATAAGAGTGGATGCAATTTGGCACATTTCATATGAGAGACAATTTATGTCTATATATGAGAGTGAAGGGAGAAGACTTAATCTCAAAGCCTTCAACCCTCTAAAGGGAGGTGGAGCTTAACATCCGAGTCATTGGAGGGGCAGCAGCTCATCTGCATATTAGCACAGAGACACCCCCATGGTGACCCTCGAATGCGGTGGAGTAGGGCGGAGAGGCTGGCGGCGTGCGGGGGGAGTTCACCACCAGTTCAGGGTGAACGAGCGAACGCTGCCGCATCGATCTGCTGGAGACAAAAAAGGAGGACAAAACAGAAGTAAAAACAATAGTGAGATAGAAGCCAACAAGTGAGGGAAAATAGGAGAGGTGAAAAAAAGATCACATTGCCTCAAATTGGATATAAATGATAGATTAGAGGTGTGAGAAGGCTGTGTCTCCAGTTCCCAGCGATGGGTGTTGTGATGAGCCCTACACAGGTAGCAGAGTCATCGAGAGAGCGGGGTTATTGACTACCATGATTGCCGGGCCAGTAAATTTGACCCTAGGCACTGACTGCCATCTGCTTGCTATATAACTCGCAGTGCAGTCCCTTATCTCAGAGAGATCAGAACTGCTTCTCCCCATGTACATTCTCCCACATACAAATTACACAAACACAGAGCACACCTGCAGGAACTAAACCCAAATCCATTCCTAGAACCTCACAGTTGCCTCGGGTCTTACAGTCACACACGTAAAACACTCGCACACGTGAACATATGGAGTCTCCATTGATGCGTCAGAGTCGGGTTCAATCTAATAAACACAGGGTCAGAGCAGCGGTCATCAGAGGCCTGTCTATGGTGAGAGAGCCTTTAAGGTACTTCCTAATTGTATCCCTGCGGTCTTTAAGTCTAGATTTTATAGCCGATTCAAGGTACACAGGAGAATGCTGGAAGGATCAAAGAGGGGAGAGAGAAGCTGCAGTAATAGAGTCTATCTATATGTACTAATTTTTTACACGTTACAAAACGTTTCAAGATGTAAACTCTTGTTGTTTGACAGTATGTTTTTAGCTGATTTTTTATGGTAGATATAAAAATCTTAAGGTTCAAACAACCTGATTTGTTATCAAATAAGTAAAAAAAACAAATTTACAAGCCAATATGTGCTGAAATATAATTTTTCTGCCCTAAAGTTGCTTAGAACATTTAACATCCTCTTAATGCCATCCTGCTCTCCCTTTCTAGTGTACATAGGGCCATCTCATTGAGGCTGTTAAGGTCAAGTTACAGTGGTGTTGCTAACCAGCTGAGCTGTTGACCGGTGGCTGCAGTGACAATCAATTATCTATTAGCACCTCATCTTAAATAACCTTGAACAAGAACTAAAAGTGTAATCTGGTATTATCATCTATGCTTCATTAGAATCTGTAGCAGGAATAGCTGCCACTGAGTTTACAAGCTATCCAACTAAATATCTGGCCGATGAAGCCCTTACCCAAAGAAACCCAAGGCGAGTGTACCAAATTTCAAGTTGCAGGGCGACCCCCAACTTGGGAACTTGCTAACCCGGAGGAGGTCAGAAGGAAACCCAGCACTGTTGCCTCCCTTCTAGGTACTGCCAGATCATCTGATATGTTGGCTGGTTATGTCTCTCCAGCTTCTGGGTTGACTTTCCTCAATCAGCCCCTTAGAATGAATGACTACCGCTCCACTGGTTTCTCTTAGTGCACCCATTGTGCATATCTCTGGTTTTGTTGGAAGGACCACTTTCCATCTCCTCGGACATGTGGCGCTGTTGATTATCGGGTATCCGCTTGGATAATACATTAAAGCCGTCCCACTGGACTAATGGGTCAGAGGCTGCCATTGCTCTCACGCATAAGGCCTTAGTTCTACATACTGATTGGTGGGCCTCAAAAGACTTACTATCTAATTCCATTATGATTGGTAGCAGTGCCTTGAAAAAGTTTTGATACCCATTGAACTTCTTTACATTTTGTCAAAGTGCAGGCACACATTTCAATGTATTTTTTATGACTGACCAAAATAAATTAGTGGGTAATTAAGAGGTAAAAGAAAAAAAAAGAAATATAGTTTTAATATATTTTTAAAACTAAAAATTTGAAAAGTACTGTGTGCTTTTGTGTTCAGCTCCCCCTTTAGTCTTAGGACCTTAAATAAAGTTCAGTGAATCCAGTTGCTTTCCAGTGTTGCTAAATAGAGTTAATCTGTTGATACTTTGATGGTAGCATAAAAATAACTGTTCTGTGAAGGCGTTAAAGATTTCTTTGAGAATAATTTTAAAAATGCAGCATTATGAAGACTAAAAACAGAGCAGACCTGTCAGTCAGGTTGAGACCAAAATTAGGTTCTAACACAATGTCTCAAAAACCACTCTTTTATTATTTGAAAATGGGAAGTGTGTTTCCACACTTCAAGACCTGGCCATTCACCTAAACAAACAGGTGAGGCTATGAAAATGTTGATTTGTGGGGCCAATGACGGCTCTGGACCGAGCTACAGCTGAGGTGCTGGAATGGCTTAAAATAAAAAACTAAAAGGGACTTTTTTTTTTTTTTAAGAAAACTACAAAATGTATTTTTTGCCATGTACCATGAGCAAAGTAGTGAACACAACAAACCTACACAAGAAGGTGGTTTTTGGTTCACTATAAGTAGTAAGTAGCATGACTGGTAGTGAAAGTCAGCTCTTTGATTATGCTGACTTTTATCGTTTCTGTTCTCTGAGGTTCTGATGTAGTTGTATACAGTAGAATGCAGAAGATTTGAGTTTTTAAATATGTTGGACGCATCACAGTAAACAAATTTCTAAATACGCACGTGTGTGTTTGTTTTCTGTATTGCAGGCACTGAGAGGCATGAACTGACCTCCTGGATGAGTTTTGAGTCCATCTTCAGGTTCTTCAACGAAGTCCTGAAGACGAAGGAGGAAGAGGAAGCCGAAGAGAACTCCAACGTTGTCACCACACGTAGCGGCTCTTTGAAAAACAAACACCAGGATTTATAGAAAGCGCTCAGCATTGACTTGGACAAGCAGGACATTCTCAGCTGTGCATCAGATCGGGGAGTGCAGAAATTTCCCCCTTCCTAATTTTTGTTCTTCTCTCCATCCTCCCCCCCTTTAACCTCTTCGCCGTCCCCTCCAGCACCATCCCGGCTTTGTGCCCACTCAGTCGCCTTGTTGTTTGAGACAAGAGTGCTGGGGTCACCACGTATACACCACAATAACGTTTTGCATTACCCCTAGATGACTGCAACTGTCAAAGCAATATGGACCTGAGTGTTAGCGCTTCCCGTGGGCTGTGGCCCGGCTGCGGGTGCGGGCCGCAGCAACGGAGATTAAGGCTGACAGGCGCTGTACACAATGCGCCGTGGTGCACCTCTAATTGTCCTGACATCAGCCTGAAGTGAGCTAATGCCCCCCCACCCCAACCCAACCCCATCCTGTCTGCACTGCTCAGCCTCTTTCCCTTTCTGTGTCTCTCTTCCTGCTCTCCACTGTTTTACCCTGCAATCAGTTCTAGTGACATGTCCTAAAGTTCACCATCATTTCAATCCTGCTAGCGTGTTCTTTTGGGCTTTTTCCAGCATTTCCTTTCTCTGCTGAAAATTTTTAATAAGACGGAATCATCTCTAATATCTATTTCTTAAAAATTAAGTTTTTTGTGTCTATTTTCAGCTTTTAAACTTGATTTTTCTCAATCAGTCTGCTATGATTTTTTTCTTCCGAATGCTACTTCTTTTAATGAGATTATTTTTTGTCCTCAAGTTTAAACTGAATTTGTTCTTATACAGTAATACTTCCCATAAACAATGTTTTGTAATTTAACAAAGAAGCTGGTGTTTATTTTTGCAAAAGTTTAGTTTTTCTTGTTTTTTTGTCCTTTATTTTTCCTCATGTGATATCCCTAAAATGGATGTGTGTAGCTGATTGAATGTGATGAAACAAATAATACAAACACAACCTGTTCTGAATATGAAGAAGACAAAAAAAAAAAAAAAAAGCAGGACACCGAGCGTTTTTAAAAATCACTTAAGCCAAGCGCCAAGATGGGGTTTGAGTGATATCTCATTTTAACGGGAGCCAAAAGTCAGCCCACAACACTCATAAAAGCCCAATATATCGCCTTACACATGTCAGGAAATCCTAGACTTCAATATTATTCTGACCCAGAATGATATTTCCTTAGAAGTTGGAGAATTGTAACATATCTTCTCTTTTTTTTTCTTCACTTTCCACTCAAGTACTCTTTGTGTGTACTTAGACCTGTCAAAATCGGCTTCCTGCTCAGCTCCCATAATCTGACTGCGTGACACAAACATGTTAAAGATTTTTTCATAAAGCCGCTGTGTTTTATAAACCACTCGGAGCTTAATGGAATACATTTCTAATGTGTCTTGACATTAGTAAAAACTCAAACTTGAAACAGAATCTTATGATACCTTAGTCGCATTGTCAAACATACACTTCCCTCTTTTTTTCCAATATTGTGAAACCCTGCCTCTCCTGCTCCGTGTGTCTGTGGTTTAAGGCGTTTGTGGATTATCTTTCTGCTGTAATGAGACAAGTGTGCCTGGTGGTTGCGAGCCTAATTTCCTTTTAATTTGATTTAGATCTCTCCAGGTTTCAGCTAAGAAGTTGGCTTATTATTTGATATTTGACGGCTCTCATTTCAAGATACCACAGCTCGCCTTTGTGCTTTTCAGCTACGATCAGTTAATTTCTCACTCTAGAATTTGTGTATTGTTGCCTTAGGAGTAAACAACGCTCTCCTCGCTGTTTTGTTGTTTGTTTTTTTTTTTAATATCCAACAAGCCATATGTGAAAAGAACTAAAGATCCAAAGCACAGTCTGCAAATAAATTGCTCTTGAAGATTTTATTTTTATTTTATGCAGGTTGTTATTTGTTATATTGGTTCTAATTGTTTTATCCTAAAATCTCCCAGTGTATAGCCAAGGCATGGATTTCTTTTTACATTTTTTTTTTTTTTCCTCCGTCTGTTGATTAATGTTTGTGCAAAATTGTAAAAATGAACACCTCTGCATCAGTAATCAGTAATCACATTTTTTTTTTTTACATCATTTTATTTTATCCTGATTGACCCATATTAAAGCAAAAGGAAATAAATTAACTATGCATCTTTATTTTCAAACTGTTGTCTGGTTATTTGTCTTCTGGTTTTACTTTTTGTGGTCTATAAACTAAACTGGACTGTTCAGTTGATTTGTTTTTTAAATGTTTGCATGCTTTCCTCAGCTCTTCACTGCTTGATCACAAGTCATCACAGCCAGATTGCAAATTGGTCTTAGGGCATTCATTAATCCCTGCTGGAAAATGTTACATTACAAACTCTGCTGTCACAACGCATCACTGTGGTTTTTACACTCTGCTTGTCTGGCATTTCCTCATTGTAAAGAGGGAACACCACTGGGTTACATTCATTTATAAAGCAATGCTGGGAAAAATTACATCTTTATCTATTTCGATTCTTGTCTCCAACAACAACAGGGAAAAGTTCACTGGCTTCTTTTCAGAGGCCCCAGCATCTGCACAGATTTTGGGAGAGTAACTTGTTTGTATGCAGCACCGTATTCACAGAGCCTTTTGAGAACATTTTTCAACTAAAAGATTGAACAATTATGCTTGAATCCTCCAATTTAGTTTTTTTTACAGCTTGTGAGCGGTTTGTTTCATTCTGTATCATTGCCAAGCATTTATATTGGTGTGCCTCTTGGCAGGCGGTCCTGAAGAAAGAGATTTTGCCTTCCTGTTTAAATAAAATTTGATGCAGCATGTTAGATTTGATGCATCTGCAGCTGAGTACGTAGTAAATCAGAGTAGAGTTGTTCAGTCACATAATTTGGCCTCAAGTCACAAATGTAACGACTTCAAACTCAACTTGATGAAATCTCAGAAGCCTTGAGATTTGAACATCAATTATGGTTTTTTTTTCTTTCTACAAATATTCTGTGATTAGATTATATATTTCTTAAGATGGCTTGTTAATGACAAGTCCTAAAATTCAAATTTTAGGACTTGGCACTTGCATGTTATGATTTTGGGCTATAGACCCGTTTTTCTGGGGCCCAGAAAATTCCTGATCAGATTTCTACTAAGGTTTTAAATTGTTAAGCAACAAAGTGCATAAGGTTCCACTTTTACAGATTGGAACAAATCCCAAGTGGAGAGTTAAAGGAATAAGGAATGATAAAGGGACCACGGTGTCTGTGCATATGAGATTGTGTTGTGTTGTTTTACAAAGATATTCTTTATAAAGAATTCTTTATTCTTTATCAGAAGATACGTGTCAAAACCTGGAATCTGCAGCCACAATGACTCTACCTCTCAATGGAAAACAAATTTTTCCAAAAAAGTCCTGATTCTGGTGAGTTGTCACATTGCTTCATACAGCCACAAATCAGTGTGGAGCTTTGAAATCCCACATTCACCTGGCTTTCCAAGTGGTCACTTTTCATGTTTTTTTTTTTTTTTTAATTCTTTAAATCTCACACAGTACTATCCATCTAGGAATCATTAATTAAAAATGCCTTTTTGTGAGTCATCTTAAACATTTGTCAAGAGCTCCTTTAGGGTTTGTTGTCTTACGATTCCTGAGGTTGAACCTCATATCAGTTTAATATAGACTCTACGCTCAGCACGTTTTGTGGCCCCTCTGAAGGCTACATTTACTACTGGAAGATCCTTGATTTTGCTACTTACACATAAAATATTCCAGTCCAGATTTATCCTGTTGTAGAAGACATAAAGTCTTTGATTTGATGAACAAACTGCTTTATTTATTTATTAGTGTTGTTCACTTGTGTTTTCATAAGCCATCTACATTTTTTTGTTTTTGTTTTTGTATCCCGGTGAATAAAAAATTCAGATCACTAGAATACACTTGGGACTTAAGTGGAAAGACTTGACGCTTAGTTGTGACTTGCAAAGTAATGACTCGGTCCCAGTGCCACTGAGACAGATGCTTTCGTAAAGTGAGGAAGATGTGGTCTGAAAGTGGGATGGGAAAGTTGAGCAGCCGGATGTAACATGACCCGAGTCATTGTCTCTGCGAATTCAACAAGCTGTCTGGCGGAGAAGAACTTTTTTGTTTTTCTTTTATAAAAAGTTTTTAAGCTGTCCAACTTTGTTTTGTTTGTTTTTTTATTAGCTTTTACAAGCTCCATTTCAGATAAGCTTCTAACTCTTTCATAAAAATATATTAAACTGCAGATGTCCACAGCTAGAAGTTTGACAAAATGAAAACAAGCCACAAACTGAAAAGTCTTTATTTTTGCTTGTTATTCAGTCACACTGGGAACCCTCCCACCCTCACACACACACACACTCTACCTCCAGCTCAGCAAAGGTTTTTACGGCATCATTTGTTTTCACACGGTGGAAACCGATCGGGTCATTAAACGCCCCCTCAATAAATCTTTAGAAATCTTTTCCATTAACCCCCCTGAACAACAAGTGGAACCAGGCGAGCACCCCTCACACAGTGTCAGGCCCGCAGATTAAAGAGGGGCATTCAATCACACAAGTGATCTGGCCTCAACCCTCTGTCTTAACAAAAAAAAGGATTCTGAACTTCTACGGGATACATACAGCTTCTTATGCATGCTTTAATGCAGAGTGGGGTGGGGGGAAACTGTGTTTAAAGTTTAATTAAGCAACCTGCCTTCTGTCCAAAGCGATGATATGGTGGTATCATAAATTCTGACCTCCAGTCAGCTCCCATCAAAGGCAGGCGATAAATAGTTCAGACAGCAGGAAATGTTAAATTTTCCAGCAGGAATTAATGAATGCCTTAAGACCAATTTGCAATCTGGCAGGTGTGGCTATTTTACACATTTCATGGTAATATCAGAGGTTGTGAAAAACAAGTGTAAAGTACCACCCACCCTCTTTACAGTTTAGATTTTTTTTTTTTAATAAGGAATGTGGAGATTTTTCTCCTTTTATTTTGACAATGACGTCTCCAGAGTTTCTGCTGTCACTCTGGAAGAGTTTTTTTTTTTTTTTCTCGGGTTATTAAATAATTGTCTTTTTTAAGGATACTGATGTGCAAAAGTATAGTTCAGCGATAGTTATATTCTAAAAGTATTCGCTTCTTTTGTAACAACAAATCCTGCCAACACGTTTTGATTCAAATTTATCTGCAAATGTTTGTTCAGTCAACTGGTATTGCTACTTAGTTTTGTTTTGTGTCCAGTAGAGAACAGACAGGTAGGTTTCCTCATATGGGTTATACAATAAATAAAAAACTAAAAACATTGTAAAATTTTAGAATTGCCATAAAAATTATGAAAGAGAAAAATTCTTTATAGGACCAAGAAATGAAATATGGTTTCTTCTTAGATACTACGTGGTAGTACTAGTATGTTTATGCATATTTCAAAACATTTTGCACACAAATTTAACTTTAGTGCTAATGTTAAATTCAAACTTACTTGCATGCTGAGCTTTTTAACAATGAGACTGCCATTGTCAGTACAGAACAAGCTTACACACCCCACTAAGAAATTAATATTAACATTTCAGCAGGATTTCTATTTACCGGCTTAGATCACGCAGTAAGTCAAACTAGCTAGCTACACTAAACCCTGATGCAACTGATGCTGAGGAATGGCAGACCTTAGTTCCAGTCAGCAAAGAGGTTTATATGCCACCTTGCTAGATTTAAAAGTTTATTATAAATTACCGTGTTCAATTATTCATCGTAAATTCCTTTGTAAGAAATCAGTTCATTTTTGTGTCTTTTAACGATGGTAGAACAAACCGCAAGTGCAAAACTATCTTGCATTTCCTTTAGCCACTGTAACCACAGTGGCTAAAGGGATTTATTTAAGGGGAACCTTTTGTGTAAAATGCACACAAAAGGTGCCCCTTTACATTTGTCTTTGTTTTAAATCTATAAAAACTTGAATGAACACAAGCAGTGTTATTAGTTGAATTCTGAGAGTTTGTGTCATCAGTGTCTTTAGGTTTGGCTTGTAAAAGTTCCCAAAATGATTTTTGCTTTAATCACTGGAGAAAGTTTGGGCAGAAGTTTGTTCACTGTGTGAAGGATGTGTTTCTGATTGGAATAAGGCTTTCAGCCACTGGGAGCAGCTCCTGACGGACAAATTTACCAGACAGCTTCATAGTGAACCGTAACGGCAAAGGATCAAAAGCTGCTAAAATTTTGGGGAGCAGGGGGCTGAATGTCAGCTTTCTCTGAGGGTGGAAAGCATGATATGAAAGAAAGGAAAAAAGTCCTGCTGCCACAGGCTGATATTTCAATTTTTGCTTCAAGGGCGTTGTTGTCACGCTTGCTTGCCCCTGTCCGCTCTGATGTGCGTGCCGCCCCTGCAGAAGATGAACTCTCTCCAAAAGGAACCAGGCATTAAACAAAGTTGGAATGCCACCCCTCTGACAACCCACCTTCCCCCCAACCCCTCAAATACACACACAAGCACACACACACTCCTTCAGCACTCTCCAGCGGATCACTGTCAGATCGCTATTTGCATAATTATATGCTCAGCTCAGAGGAGAAAACTAACCCCCGAATTTTACGGGTCAACTAACTGCAACAATCAATGTTTTATCGGGTATACTAAGGGGGGGAAAAAAACTATCTTTAACAATCGTAGTGTGAAGGAACCCGCTTTCTTCTTCTCCCCCTCTCGTCTCCTCTTTTATCAGCTCAGTTCAATTACATTATTGGCATGACTGCTTATCAGAAACAATATTTCCAAAGAGATTTAGGGAAAAAAAAGAAAAAGAAAATTCAGCACTCATCCCCACCCCCAAAACTTGAAAGAAAGAGAGAAAATCTCGCACTCTTTTCTCTCTTAAACTCTTTCTCTTTTTTTTTTACACCCTATTGACCAAGAGAATGTAGGGCTCAAGTTTAAAGTTGCATTCGAGATTTGCATCCCTCTTCTGTCCCCTTTTCTCTCCTCCTCCAAGGGCTCTTTAATAGAAGAGCCTGCATGTGTATACCAAAGCTCAGGATAAATCTGAGCTCGGTGACCGGTTTCGTTAGACGTCATTACATATTCATTGACTTGCAGGGAAACCATTTAATCCAGTGGAAACAACTCCTCTTCAGTCAGCCCTCTCTGCTTTGCTGTTCTAACGAGGACTCTGAGCCTGAAACGGCCCTTTGCGGGAACACAATCATCGGTGTTTTTGAGGGGAACGACCTTAACTCTGCAGGAGACTTACGGTGCAAGACGCGGAAAGCATGGAAGCACCTGGTGGGGGTCCCGACCCATTAAAAGGGTCGTGCAAGTTCCCAAACATTTAAGGAAGGTGTCTTAGTATTTTTTTAATGCCATATCAATCATAGGCTTGTAAAATCATATCCCCCCATATTAAAAAAAGAGAGCTTGTGAAATATAACACACACACACACACACACACACTGCTGTCTCCTGCTCTCTGTGTCTTAGTCATTTTTTTATGACTTGAAGCCCTGCTGTAACTTTAATTATACAAATCTGCAGCTACTTTGAGTCACTGTAAAAGAAGAAAAAAAATCTATTCTACTAGGTTTTCATGATTAGGAAGCATGACTGTGGTAAAGTAGCGTCATATTATTGTGGTTGACCTAGCTGTGTAAAACTCAACATCATCATCATCAGCTGCAGCAACAGAAGCTGCAGGAGGAGCTATGATGTGTGTGCGGTGCGTGCCTGAGGATCCTGGCATATAATGCTCCGATTGTGGGACAGCTGTTGGCAGGGGCCGTTTTACGGTGTTCACTCCATTTGGCTTTAATAGCAGCTTTCAGGCCAACCGCTACTCTATCCCCTCACCGCCCCTTCAATTACACCTCCTCTGATACTTTGCTGGCCTAAAGACTCCATGCAGCAAAAAAAAAAAAAAAAAAAAAAACGCGTACACATCCCCACAGTGAAACGGAATACATTTCAAGAAAGGGCACCGACTTTCAAGTTTTCGGGGTTTAACTCCTCTGATGAACCAAGTAAAAAGGCTGAAGGGAGAAAACAGCTTGGTGGTGTTTTAACTGGCCACCGATGCCTTGCAGAGGAAAAGTGGTCGGTTCCGTTAGACTGTGATTGAATAATACCTGAAACTGCTTATTATTCGAGAGAAAGTATTTCAATTAAAATTGTTCTTGTGTTGTTTTTGTTTTGTTTTGTTGTATAAACATGCACAAACTATATTAAATGAACAGTGCTGTAATTAGCTGCAAGGAAAAACAAAATTTCCTCTCAATGTGTCTTAGTTGATTGATTTAATAAACTCAAAAAAAAAAAAAAAGTTCGATCGGAAGTCCTGACTCTATCGATTTACCACAGAAACGGTATCAACATGATGCAAATATAACAAAACTTTAAAGGATCAAGAGTGGCGAGATATGCAATTAATTTTCAGTATCATTGTTTTTATGAATTATTTTATTATTTAGTTATAGCATTATACAGAGTAAGACAAAATTATATACAAAGCGACTTATATATAATATAATAATATATTTATTATTATTATAACAATAAAATACGTAAAAGCGAGGTAATGAAGCTGCTTAAAACTGTTGCCAAATTAAGATCGCCAGCACAATATGTAAACATATACATAAACGTTTTATATAAACACATACAAACTTTGCCCAGTCTTTCCTCTAACACGTTCTTCATTGAAGTATTAATGATAATAGTCCTAGAAAGATGCTTTTTATTGATCAGCAAATATCACCCTCGTGCATTCTCTTATTTTTTTATGATTAAAAAATCGCAGACGGTCAGTTTTGTATGAAGCAATATTTTTAATGCGCGTTATAGCAACGAAATAATTAGGCATTCCCACAAATCCGTTAAGTATAACTCTCCCTGAGTCAATATATCTTCGGAGATGGGGAGATATCGATCAGACGGTAGCGGAAGAAAAAGGCCTTCTTTCACACTGTAAAAAAAAAAAAAAAATTAAACAAATAAATAAATAAATCTACTTTTTAACAAATTCCCAGCCGCATAATACTTCTTATTGTTTTGTTTGCTTGTTTGTTTGTTTTTTAACTGTATTTATGTCTCTCATGGTGTCGGGATAAGTCGATGATTTTGGTTAGATTTAGTCTTTTCTGTGTTGTTTTTGGAAATCTAAGTGAGAATTAAATATAAAAAAAAATACTTTGAGTACGAAAATGTTACTTAACTCTACGGTTTTAAAGGAACTGGAAAAATTGAATTCGCCATAGATACGATGTCTATTGTAGCCTAAAATAATAATAAAAAACAAAAACAATGAAAACTAAGCAACAACTACTTTTTTTTTTCTTTTTTTTAGTGAAACTCCTACTCTCGTCCACACACGCGCCGTCTCCTCTCTTTTGGGTTTAAATGTTAGAAAGGAAGGGAGCGCGAGGCGATATTAAATCACACATTATAGATGAGTTTCATCATGTGCACGCAGCCCTCCGAGGATAAACACGGGCGGTGCGTGGGGTAAAGAAGAAGAAGATCCGCGAGTTATTATTACTGAGGGAGCGGCCTTTCACTGGCTGCGCCCTGCCTGCATCCTCATTACATCCAGCCCCTCAAAAAGAAAAGAAAAAAAGAGAGAGAGAGATGGAGCTCTAAATGAAGTTATTGCCATCCAATGAACTCAAATTAGCCGGGGCCACACCATGACAGACAGCCCAGGCTGAGGAGAGGAGAGGGGAGGGGAGGGGAGGGGGGTGAGCTCGGAGGGGCTGTAGGTGGTGGGATTTGGCAGGTGGATGTTTCTTGACGTGTATTTCATGGTTCTTCAAGTGGATCCGGGTTCGTTTCGAATCTGCGTGGTTAATACGGTTGTGTTATTAAAGGGGGGGGGGGGGGGGGGGGCGAAGCTTGTTTGGATCCCGCCGCTGTGATGCCTCACCTCCTCCTCTCCATCCCGACGGCTTATTGACTCTCCTCCCATCTATTGAACTTCTTTATCAGCCGTTCAGGAATATAACGCTTCTGCCCTCTTCTCGGGCTTTGAATGGCTTTTCTTCCTCGTCCTCATTGTGTTCGCTACCTGAGTCAGCAGGGGAGGATGAAAAGGGGACGAGTTTGACGGAGGGAAAAGAACAGGAACCGAGGCGATGATAGGCGGAGAGAGGAGGAGGAGGAGGAGGAGGAGGTGGGGGGAGTTGAGTGAATTTACCTGCTCCTCCGGTGGCGAGGCTTTCTGTGTGTGAAGTTAACGAGCGGCCAGCTCCACTTTATTGCTGTTTATCCCCGCAGCTAGAGCTGTCAGGGAGTGACAGATTGGCAGCATCTCTAATCAGTGCCCTCTCCGAGATCCTCCGCGCTCTCCTCTCAACTCGAACACACTTCTGATCGGTTACGAATACATCCTGATCCCAATGGCGCGGTTCTCTCACAATGCACTGCCAGATCCTGTTGAACTTTTCAGTTTTGTGGCTCAAAAAGTGTGGAGAGATGCGTCACCTCACAGCCATTCACTGCACAGTGAGTCTGTGCAGAACACGAGAAGTTGTGAAGAAACACAAGAGTTGGATTATATTGACATTTTGGTTTGTTTTTTTTTAAAATGCGGTATGGGTCAAATTCTGTGTGTAAGTGCAGGCAAAATGATTTTCTAAAACAACAAAAAAATGTGTGCAGATGAAAATTATAAGTTGTAATGTTTGTATAGAATCAATATTAGACTAAATAAAAACGTGTATCTAAGCTAATTAACGTCCAAAGTGTTTGGAGACGGTGTACAATGTTTAAATTACAAGCAAGAACATTGAGGAAAGTCTTTCCTAAAAAGCAAGAGGAAGCACATCTCCAACGAATCACATTTTGACATTTTTATAATTAACAGTACATCAGAATAAGGACTCATAATGACATCTCTTAAACTAAAGGTCTCATTGAGTTGATTTAAACCAAAAGTACGTTTTGTTTTCCCTGCGTCATCTTGGAAACAAAAAGAGTTTGATTTTCCCTTTTGTTGCTTCAGAAAGTATTTTGTAAAATCACAATTTTCTACAGAGAATAAAATCTTTCCTTAGAAAATGTGTTTGTTTCAGATACTGCAAAATTAGCTGGAAAAGTCACAACATAAAAGTTGTCAAATTTAACACACAGGCCACAAACCTTTTAAAAGACATCTATGGTAGCTTGGACATAGGTGTTAAAAAATAAGAATTTAATTTGAAGCACCAACTGTCAACATTAACTATATTTAAATTTGTACAAACTTAAAAATAAATTCACATCACTTCCTCGTGTAATAAAACTGGACCAGTTCATGTCGCGTCTATGCTTAATATGATAATTCAGACGTTATTTCTGTTTTAGTTCTCTAATTTATAGTTTTTAAATTTAAAGTTCACAGTTAATAGCTAAATCATGTTGAGTTGACTTAGTGAAAACTTAAATATTTGACTCAGTTAATCTTCTAATAACTTCACTGACAGTAACAAACTTTCTCCACAGTGTAGCTGTTGTTGTGTTTTTCCATTCTCGCGTGTTTTAGACGAACCGATGGCGTCTGTTTTTATCGGGGCTACTTGCTAATCCTCACAGGCATAAATAAATAAAGACGAGGTCAGATAAATCGACACACGAGAACTTTATGAGAGTGTGTGAGGGGGGAGAGGGAGAGGATATCTTAACTCTATCTCACCCCATCCTGTCCGATTCCCATGCACCGCCTGCAGAATAACAGCAAACCTGCAGCTATATTTCACTCAGAGCCTTCAGTGGGATTGGCGCTTATCTCGCCAACACAGCTCTGCTGACCTGCGGGGCTGCTGCTTCAGAGGTGTGTGTTTGTGCTGAGGTGTTGACCTGTCAGGGGGGACTTGTTAGGACTTTAACTCCGACTGCTGGCGGTCTCCAGACGTCCGAGGGTGGCATCGATTTGAAACTTGTCCCGTCTAATTTGATGATAACGTCCAGGGCGGCCCCGCCGCAGCACCATGGACAGCGCACTGTCTTGACCTTGCCTGGCTATCAAATTACCCCCCACCACCCCCCTCCTCTGGGCCACGGTGGGAGCCCAACAAGTTTGCTGCAAGCTGAGAGAGAGAGAAAGAGAGAGAGAGAGGAAAGGCAAATATTCGCTGAGGCAAGAGCTTACACTCTTTGACTCCGCTGTAAACCGAGAGGAGCAGGCTGGCGGTGTGTGCTCGCTGCTGTGCCAGCTGCCTCTGCAAAACCAGCCACATTTCAACAAAGACTCTGTTTCATCCTTTAAAGTCTTCCCTGCAACCTCCATCAAATTGTTTGATATTTTATTGTCAGCTCAAACTTCATTGTTTTACTTTGATTCCACCTTTTTTTTTTTAGCATAATGATATGCTTCCAGGTAAAGAGACGGGATCACAGTCAGAAAATAAAACAATATAAAGAAGAAAAAAACATAGCATAAAATGTGAAAATCTAATGTGGAGGGTTTTTTTATTTAAGCATTAAAGTGTAAGATACAAAGTGTTCATAATAACTTTGAATTTTGAGTATATTGCTGTCAGAGCAGGCCCAAAGCATATGCAAACATAGGTCCTGCTTCAGGCCACTTAGCAGGAGGCCATCAAGATTGCCATAGAGCTACGTGGAAGTAACTCTGTTATTTTTTTAAAAGTAAATTCTGTCATTTTAAAAATATATATATTTTTAGGATTTAGAAAAACCTGGCATGTAATCACAGAGAAAATCATTGATGTAGTTTACAGTTATATTAACTAGTTTAATGATTGAAACATTTCTTCTGCTTGTGTCTGGAGTCACACACCTGCCACAAAAATGTAGTTAATGCTGTTTATTTAATGGCATAGCCAGATCATGAAACTTGTGAGTATTATATGCACAACATGCACATAAACGAGCAGGGACGATTTAAAAAGAGATATAAGGGTTTTGCTGATTGGTAGGGACCCTTCAGCTATTTCTGCTGTATAATCCTTGGCTCGGTCTGGTGGTAGGAAAAGGTTTCAGATTGGAAATAGCGCAAAAGCAGCACACACTCACACACACACACAAACGTTTTAGAAAGTAAAACATAATTCTCATTTGTGTTTCCAATTCGGTAATATATTCTTATGTTTCAGCATCAAAAAAGGTCTATGTTTTTGTTTCCTTTGAAACAACTTTTGCAATTTGAATTCTTTGAAGTATTCTCAAAAAATTCTCCCACGTTTTGCAGGTTGGAGATGGTTGGGTGGGAGAAGGTGGGGGGTTTGGAGAGAGAGGGGGGGGGGATCTAACATTTGTCAAGCAGCCTGAAGAGTCACAGACTACGAAATCCACCAGAGGAGCTGCAAGAAAATAGCAACAGTTCGCCATGCCGTCCTTCAGGCTCCAAGTCAAACCCAACAGAATACATACAGTAGGTGGACGTCTGCGGCACCGAACGTGCATCAGTGCGCGCAAATAGACGCCGACCGCGAGCAGTTTTACATCCCGCAGACCGGCTCGGTGTACAGTTGCACCCCATCAGCTGGTGGATGCTTTGGTAACAAGTTGATATAAAAGGGAAAAAAGAAAAAAAAAAAAGTTTGAAAGAGAGCCCAAGGCAGTGACGGGGAGGAGGATTTGCTATTGGGAGGAGTGGTGTGGAGGAGGTGGGGGGCTGTTTGATGGAGCTCTACAGCTTTGAGACAGCTTGTTAATTAAAACCCCAAGAGATGAGGCTCTGCAGCCACCGTCCATATCAGAGCTCTGCTAACTATACTGACAGCAAGTTACTTAACAAGCGTGCGCCTCAATCCCATACCTTTCTTTTTCTTCTTCTTCTCTTTCTTTTTTAACTACTATTATCGCAGCCGAGCAGTGAGATATTTTAATTCGTTAAAATCCCCAATGTGGCGGTGAAATATCTTGCTTTCTACTTAAGAATTTATGACAAACCTTTTCTTATTCTCTGTCATTCCAGGGGGATTTGAACCAAAATGGCTGCTTAACGGCTCCAAAATCCAGCAGCTTAAATTTGGCAAATTCGATTAAGAGAAGAAAGAAATAAACGTCAAAAAAATGAGTGAATTAGTCTAGACATGGGATTCTTTTAGCGTTATATTCGGGCGTTAGGATTATTTCCAGAAAAAAAATCTAGGCAGTCTTGCGTAGACAGCCCGAGGTATTAGCGAGCTAAGCAACAGGACTCCAAACCCTGAGAGGAGTTGAAGCCACAATCGGATTTAAAAAAAAAAAAAAAGTAGATTTCATCCTCAAGTAAGGAAAATAAAAATGTTTTATTCTTGAAATCTAAAATCAAAGAGGTCAAACTGTTAAAAATATTCAATGAGTATTTTTGTTTCAAATTAATTTGACGTTTTTATACGTAAATTCCTCCATTCCACACGCAGAAATAATTTCAAACTAATGAAAATGATAATAAACTGTTCTCTGTCTTCTGGTCAGCCACTGTTACCTCAAAAAGTTACAGTCATAAAGCAGCTTTTAGACATTCCTTTTAATCAATTTTAAACACTTTATCCCAAACATGATCATTTTATACTGTAAATCACGGAAAGTGTTTCACAGGTAGTTGTAAAGTCATCTCATGTGATAGATTGGGCCACTCTTACTTTTCAATCTATCATGCTACATGTGAATGATACGAAGGGGATTTTAGTCGAACTTGCTGCCTTCTGGACCGGCGCTGCTCCTGTGGCCTGAAAATAATCTGGATTGGTTGAAGATACAACAGGAAGTCAAAACAAAGAAAAGAAGATATCCCCCCCTCTCCTCCCCTCCTCTTTTGTTACAGTTCCTTCTGATCAATTTCAATCGAGGTCATCTTATGCTTTATCCCCATGCATTATTCTACCTTAATTGAACCTGCAGTCCACCCTTTTGCCTGCGGGATCTTCAAGCCATTTCCAATTCGGTGTATATGCATGTCTGGGATGATGGCTTGTTAAGTCGAGGAAAACAAATACCAAGGAAAACCCCCTTTCTCTCTCTCTCTCTCTCTCTCTCTCTCTCTCTCTCTCTCTCTCTCTCCCCCAAACACTCAAAAATGGATGACAGGGTCCTTGCACATTGTTTGAGGAAAAATAATAATAATGTGCTCCAAGGTAACTCATGCGGACAGCAAGAAGGGAGTGAGATGTGGGCTTTAGCAAGGAATGAGGTGATACCTGGCTGGGGGGGAAGCTGCAGGTGGAGAGGCCCCCTCTCCTACTGTATACAAGCGAACCTGCTGTGCCAAACCACCCAGGTTACAGCAGAGGAGCGAGCAAGTGTGACTGTGAAAGGGGGGCGGGAGAGAGGGTCAGGAACAATCTGATAATGCAGCTTAATCAAAAGTGAAACCTTGCATGTGGCTGCACTGCAAACTCTAGGAGGTACGATTTGGTTCTCTGAGTCCACAGGATTCCAGTCAGCGTGCTTCCCTCGTCTATTTGTTATGAGAGATCTGATCAGTGCGGTTAATAAAAGGTTGTTTTCTCGGCAATCTGTCATAGATATGCTGTTTACAGTTGATGTGATATAGAAAAAAAATAAAAAAATAATGCGGCATTTGAAAAAAGAATGACTCAGTTGACCTCACGTATACGCAGTTTTATTTTCCACCTCTTCATGCGAGGAACAAAGACACAGTAAGAATGGGAGATGTTTGATTTTTTTTGTAAGCTGAACAAATTAATATTTTTAAAGGAAATAAATATTTATTACCACCATTTTTTTTTTTTTACTCAAAATAATTACACATCCCTCACAATATCCGTCAATGTGCCCTCTTAAAAATTTGGAATTTCGGGGGGAAAATGGCGCGCAAACTCTATTTAGGAATAAAATATTCACGTAGTCTTTCCAAAAAGAATAACAAATAAAATAACTGAGAAAGAGAGAGAGAATAAAAAGACCCTTTCCCTTAGTGTGTGTTTCTTTGTCACAGACTGCTGTGTAGAAAAGGCTCCCGCACCGCACCTGATCTGTCTGCGGCTGCTCTGTGGGGCCACGGCGCGTTTTAAGACAGCTGTAAAAGGCTCTCAGAGTCTCCAACACATTCATCAACGTCAACACAACGACGAGCCGCTATTTAGTGAAAGTGTAACTGCAGTAGCACATCATAGAAGAGAGGGAAGATTGCTATTTATTTATTTATTTATTTATTTATTTATTTATTTATTTATTTATTTATCTGATAGGTATTTTGTTGGGACAGATAATCGAGAAAAAACGCGGCTAAAAAAAGAAAGAAAAAAAAACTTCTGGAACATAAACAAATATTTTTTTCCCCAAAAAACATTCGTTAATTGTATTTTTTTTTTTCGAAGTTAAGGCTATGTTACATTTTTTCATGATACGTTTTCCAACAAAACACTGTGCCGCCATAATCAAGAGATTTAAAGCGTAAAATGTAATGCATCTCTTCCTCGTGTTATTACCCTTTTCACCACTTCTTCTCATTTTTCCTCTTTTTGTTATCGTTATTATTAATATTATTGTTATTATTATTATTATTATTATTAGCAATAGTAGCAGCAGTAGTAGGATTATTACAATAAAAATATAGATATTTTTAATAAAATCTAATTTAATTGTAAATAAAATATACAATAAGTAGTTCAGCAAGTCTGCATTTATAAAAAAATATATAAAACGCTCAAACACTGTATGACAATCTGACTGCTGTGAGTTTGCAGAACAAATTAATGTCCAACTCCTCGCTCATCGATTAATGTCTTTCCAGTGCTTAACAAAACAAATCAAAATATATGTCTCCGTTGGATAATGTCATTTGAAAAGAGTGTAAAAATCGCCACCTTAAAATCATGTAACAGTCTGCTGAAGCTGTGGAAACCCCTGGTTTAAAAAAAAAAAAGAAAAGAAAAATGGGGAAGGTGCTCTGCTGCGCCGGGGACTGTGGCTCAGAGAGCACAGCGTAAGAGAAAGAGAGAGACTGTGGGGCGGTTCTTGTATTGGAGGGTCCCACGACGCAGAGCGCCATCTAGCAAAGCGAGGTAGAAACAATCACAGACATCTCCGAGGGGTCGGGTCTGAGCAGGAGGCTGCCTATTTTACGCACACGGCGCAGGAGGAGCGCGACGACAAAACACCGGGGTTTAGCGCTTTTCAGACACTCGAAACTTTTTAAATCCAAATCATGGAGACATCGCAGATTCTGCTGTGCAAAACTCTGATCCCTTTCCTGACTCCAAGTGGCTGATCAGTTAAAAAGTGTGTGTGTTTAATATTTACACTGAAGCTCAAGTGAGAAGTCAGTATAGGAATATATATATATATATATATAATAGTCAGATCAGGGTTCAAAGCTAAAACAATCTAAATAGAAAAGTGAGTGATTTACATAAGTGCAGCTGACTCCCTTAACAAAACTCGATCAATGCCATCACTTACTTCAGTATTTGCATTTGTGCTATAGGCAAACATTATATCCTCTGCATAGTGTGTAGTTGTAAGTCTTTTTTTTTCTCTTAAAGAATAGATACTCCACTGGTGCCAATCAGCAAGTTCTGGTCAATTAAAGAAGAAGTAAATAAAATAAAAACAGTGGCTCTGACCCTCTCCTCACTCACACGTCGTATAATCCCCTCTTATCATCTTCACCGCGCTCATTTGCTTCATATACAAACACAGCTCAGTCTTATTCTCCATAGCCATCATTGCAGGTAATGATGGTCCAATAACAGCAGTGGCACTCTGAAAGACGCATGCAGCAGAAGCAATCCTGCGACTGCAACTGCTACAAATAATAATGATAATAACAAGGAGGAACTCTAAGAATGATAGTGGTGAAAGCAAGGACGCGAGGGATGGAGGGACATGAGCTGTAATAGCGCAACGATCAATGCAGGGTTGTCTATCTGAAATGATCAAAGCTCAATTGAAACAGAGGAGCCTCAGTATCAATGTTCATCTGAGGCTATGATGGACTGGAAATGTTAGGAATCAGCTGCGTAAAATACGCGCAAGAGACGCGGGTCGTTTAAAAGCTGAACTAATATTTCAGGTGCAGATAAAATGCTTAGAAATTATCCAGACTATGTATATAAAAACACCCCAACATATTTCACCTTTTCACACTGAATCAGCACAAATTGCGGCCAATCAGCTTTGCCGTTAAACTAATAAGTAAAGGCAAAATGCCTCCTTTTGTTTCTTTGTGCGCTTTATTTATGCACAAAAGTTTTCTTGTTTGTTTCTGGTTGAAAATCAAGTTCAGACCGCCTGGACACACTTATAGCAGAGGTTCAAAAGTAATTATTACAAACAAATTAGTAATCCGTGTGCTGCCATGCAGCTTAATTTTATTATGTACACATAACATTGCACTGACAAATGCATTTAAATGTGCGAGAGAGCTTGTGTGTGCACATCGTGGACACAAACCCCAACTATGAGAAGTAGATTGCAGAATAGGCCACCATAAGGGTAATATTTTATTAATTTATTAAATACAGGAGGACAATATTGATGTAGGTTTTTTATATTTTTTATGATTATGTTATAGGTTCTGCTTTGTGTTAATGGCGAAATTGGCTTCAGGTTATTGGTGATTTATTACTTTAGAAATACATCTTGAAATCTGACCAAAATTGGATCATTCTCATTAAAAATATGTAAAACATTTAGCTCTCGGTTTTTTTTTTATCATCACAGATATAGTCATATTCTGCTTCTTATAGAAGCAAGATTTAGAAGTAAATCCTTGAAATTTTGCGCCATCTGAAATTTTTTTAGCGCAGAATCTAGTGGTCAGAGAATTATAGGGCTGCTGCATCAGATTAGGGGCATATAGCATCACCTTACAAACGTTTTCTATCTCTGTATATTATGATGTTGTTAAGAAAAAGCCCTGTAAGGGGAAATGAGCAGCTTTCAATGGGAACTCCTCATTTTAATTCATTTCGCATACAAAGCAAACAGAGGCATTAAAGAAGAACCCCTTTTTTTCTGTGCGTGCAGTCACAGACCTCTGTGATCCCCCTCCTCTGGTCCACATGTTGTGTTTCGCTGCTGTGCTCTCTGCAGGCCTGCTCCCAGGCACAGAGACCCGAGGTTTATATGACCATACTCGCCTGCCGTCGTGGAAAAGGAGAAAGAGTGAAGATGTGACGGGGCGTATTTGAAGTATGACGAGCTTTGTGGACCACTTCTTTTCATTCCCATTGCCTCAAATATACGCCCGCTTTCAAATAAGCCTCTTTTACCCCCCCCCCCCCCCCCCCCCCCTTTCCCCTACCGTCCCTCCCTCTGTTCCACAACACACACACATACACACCAACCAACCCCCTGCCACCTTGACATGAATGGGCGACTGACCTTTAGGGCCGTGTCCACTCTGCGGTCCAGTTTTATCCAAATAAGCCTTCTCTTCACCCCCTCCACGCCCTCCCCCAGCTAGACTGCCTCATACGGTGCCAGTAATTCTTTACTGATATCATCAGCGGATGCAAATGAATTTGGACAGGGTGGGGTGCGAGTGTGTGTACGGCGGGGAGGGGGCAGGGAGGGGGGGTATGTTGTTGATGGGCAAAATACCACACTGGCTGCAGAATGCTTCATGTGGAGAGATGGGTATATTGAATCCGCTGCCACCCGAACCAGCCAGATTCAATATATTGCACTGAGGAAGGGGGAGGAAAATAAAATACACATTCCTATTGGAGAAATCTCGGCTGTAAAATACCACCGAGGAAAACAAAATCGGCATTCAAATGAGATGCGTTTATTTCTGCGTGGCCTTTGAAGAGGAGAGAGGGGTCGTGTCACTCAAACGAGGGAAAGGGCCACTCCGTTATAACCCCCCTCCCTCCTCTCTCTCTCTCTCTCTCTCTCTCTGTCTCTCACCCTCCTCTTCCCGTCTTCTCTCGCTCAGACCGACCCCCACTCATTCTTCCCGTACGCACATTTTCAACTATAGCGCACGCTGGCTTTGGGGGGCGACACAGAAGCTAGATTAGAGCTTTGCTTCTTTAACTAGGGAAGAGGAGGCACTTCTATAATCACAGCGGCGGTATGTGGGGCCACAAAGGAGTCTGCAACCACAGGGTGAGGGGGTCTTAGGTAGAATGTTCCAAGCGCTGGCCGAGCCTGAAGTAATATTATTATTATTAATAATAATAATAGTGAGAATAAAAATGCGCTCCACCTATCAATCAAAACGCATCATGTCGGGCGTAAAGAAGTTATTGACATACGTAAGCACAGCAAAAAGCCTGTGCAAACATTTTCCAGAGTATCAACCCCTGATATGGCCTGGGTTAGGACAATTCTCACCACGGTAATTATTCTGTCTTCATATGGAGAACAACACCTTTCTTGTTGACGCCTTTTAGAGTGTGTTTCTCTGAGCGCCTGCTGGCATCCTCTTCCTGCTTCCCTCAAGCGCAGAAGCGTAACATGGACACGCAAATTTGATGGATGGCGCTGAGTAAGATGGGGAAAAAAGACACATATTTATCAACGTGTCCTCTGAGGTGGCTGGGAGCTGGAGAGAAACAGAGAGGGGGAAAGATCCAGGTACAGGGGATCAGAGGGAAACCTTACCACTGTCAGGCACACTGAGGCATATATGAGAGATGTATTGCAATGATCCACTCTGGTTTATCATACACTATAAAAATGAACTCTTAGGAGTATCACATGTCAACTATTAAATAAGTTTTAATGACTGATGAAACACATAAGTTTGTAAGTCTAATACTGGCTAGCTCCTTTAGTTAAATAACAAATCCAAATGAACTATTTTCAACAGAGTTTGCCATTTATTTGAGCTTCAGAGGGCAGTGAGGAGGATAGTGTACATGGGTTCAGTATTAAAATGCATAGCGTCTTCGTAAAATGTAGAAGCTGTTGTAGTATTAGTGCTTGGTAAGGATTATATTGCAGAGCTAGAATTCAAGTTCGTATCCAGCTGTCACTAGTTCAGCAATGGCAATGTCAACTAAAAAGTGCAAGAACACCGAGATCTGTAACTCTGAGGCAGCCATTGGCAGGGAGAGGATTTTACAGCTCAACAGTTTATTAACATTACATTTTAAAATGTTCATTAGCATGTCAGAAAAATATTATGACAACAAATTTTATGAGTGCTTATACTTGCAAACTTTCTAGCAAACTGCTTCTTAACCATGAAGCTGTGATTGCCAACAACTAACAATGTTGTTCATCTCAATAGTTCCCTTTCCCTTTTCTTGTCACAATAGATTCTAAATCTATCATGAAAAGACAGACAGTGGTAAATGATTAGTATTTCAGTAACATTTTAGGCCTGCACTCGTTTAGCCACAGTACAATCCTTAAGTAGAAACCGGCTGGCAGCCCAGCTTTTTAACCTTGAGGTAATTGTTGCCGATGAACAGCACATCCTAGCTTTGGCTTTCTGGAAAATAGTTTCCATTCCACCAAAGAACACTTAATTACTGATCTAGTACATTTTATGTCTGACATAGGTTAGCAGCAATGCTAATTCTAAAGCCAAATGTGCTAGCAAACTGAGCTCCTTAAACCTGATGCAGTCGTTGCAAATCGGTCGTCACATCTGAGCTCTTCAGATGCCACATTTTTCAGATTTAAATTAATGAATTTTTTACCATTTCAGTAAGTTATGATTAAACTCATATGACAACAAGATTTATGCTAAAGTAAATCTTTCTAATAACCTTGAGGTGCTCAATTGCAATAAATGGTGTGTCTAAGCTTTGCATGCCAGTTGGTTGGAATATATTTGAAAACGTATTTCTCATGTCAGTAATTGTTTATGCCTTAATCAAAACCAGTTCTCCCGTTTGTTTCCCTTTTAGAATGTGCGGAAGAACAAAATGAGCAAAGTTATATAAATTATTATTTTCAGAATGCGTGTAGTTGGGTTTCTTTTAGCTGTGAAACTTACATAAAGTCAACTTAGAAATACTGATTTAAATGTACCCAAAATAAGGTTTGCAAATTATTACACTCATTTTATTGATGAAATTTAAACAGTTTTTTTTCAGCTTAAGATAGATAGATAGATAGATAGATAGATAGATAGATAGATAGATAGATAGATAGATAGATAGATAGATAGATAGATAGATAGATAGATAGATAGATAGATAGATAGATAGATAGATAGATAGATACATAGATAGATAGAAACTAAATGAGTATATTAGTCAAATCTCCAACAAACGTCACTCGCCTGTGTTTAGAGCAGAGGTTGGATACCTGCTGAAAAGCTTGCCAATCTTTTGTCAGAGGATAATATGGGAGAGGACTGCATAGGGTGTGGGCTCAGTGGATTATATCTTTTCACGCATTATTCTGCTTGAGTGACTTGCTGAAAAAAAGCGCACAGGCACCAACAAAGATTGGTCAGGCATGAATGCGGCCTGTGTGTTTTGTCTATATAACATATTAATCTATCAAACCCTGAAGTGGGAAGTTTTGAAGAGCACCGATTTTTTCAAATATAAATAAATAAATTTATTCATTTATTTATTTATCTATCATAAAGGTAAACACACACATGCGCACGCCCACGGCTATTTTTTGCTTAAATATGGTTGCTGTTTTATTGTATGCGATTTCTTTAAGGGAAAAAACTCAATGAAAGTGGGTCAACAATAAATTCTAGGCGTTGATGTAATTGCAACAAAATGCTGCTGAGTAAAATATCGAGGAGCTCGCCGACTGCTGTGGCAGCACACAGTCACACCACACACACACACACACACACACACACGCACACACACCATCTGGAGAGTATTAGAAAGAGAAAGCCGTAAATATTGCCTGAAAAGCCCAGGCGTTATCAGGTATGTAAGCCCAGGCCTTGCTGCATGCGCGGCCCTCCCATATGTTGACATAATCAGACTGTTGGGGATGTCTATTAAAACGTGTCTGAATTTAATAAATGAACACAGTGATTAAATTCAATTTGTTTGCTGCTGCTCACCGGATGACTCCCGGTGTGCTTACATTTTTTTTTTTTTTTTTTGGAAATGGTGGATTGTGGTCTGGATGCGACGCTGCGCAGCTCGCTGTATGTTAAAGTTTGCAGAGGAAGCAACAGGTTTTGGCATAAGCGCCTGCTCCTGCATCTGCAACCATCATCGAGTTTTCTGCATTTGTCTCTACTACATATTGACTAAGGCACACTCTCACACTCTTGACAGAAGAAATTAAAAGTTCCAGTTGGGCTGGAAAAGGGTAAAGAATAGGATCTTGTTCACTTCTTCCTCTTTAAGCCTAGGCATTTTTTTTCTTCTTTTTTTTACTGCTTTCCTGTTTAGTATACAGTGTGGTTTTGCTTCACCAGCATCCACGCAAACAACTGTTGGTTGGTTGGCAGCAGGAGAAGAAAGTTGCACACTCGAGTTTACAGACATACATAAACGTGCGTACACCCGAACATACAGCCACATACCCTTTGCGCTCACACTTCCCTCTGTCTTTCTCACCCACTCCCCCTGGAACACACGCACACACCAACAGGACAGACAGACAGACACACACACACACACACACACACACACACGCACCCACCCACTCAGACGCACACACAGAAAAAGAGAGAGAGAGAAAGACAGAGTGTCAGGATGAGCCTTACTTTTCCCCCCTTTTCCTGCCATGAATCTTCATCCGTCCGTCGCTGACAGAACTTGACTTGATCCAGCCGCGTCTTCCTCTTCAGCGCTTAGAAATAAAGTCCGCAGCAAAGTGAATTGCGCTTTAATTATTATATGCATGCACTTATGTACGTGTCTGGGTTGCGTCCCGAGCCCAGAAGGCTTTGGTAGAGGAGGGAGAAGAGTGCAGATTGAGACATATTGAGCTCGCTTTTAAAAGGATCATTTCATCATGTGGGAGGTTGGGACACACAAAGTTTGGACCCGTGACTGGCATTCCGGAGAGAGACATGCATATTTTAAAACAACAAAGCAAGACAGAGACCAAGGGGGGCCCGAGTGGGGGAAGGAGGGGAGGGGAAAAAAAGAAAAGAAAAAAAAAACTTGGAAAGAAGTTACTATCAGCTGAACAGCTGTCATTATTGGGCGAAACTACAGCGCATATTAAGATATAATCGTCTGAACAGGAGAGAAGAGAGGGAAGCTTGTCTGCAGCAATTCGTTGAAAGATTCTTTATTACACATGTTAACTTCGGGCTGAGTTTTTTAATGTAATTGTTAAAAAAGATTTTAAATTTTTTTTTCAAGTTTTAAATATTTTAAATTTACGTTGGTTTTTTTTTTTGTTTTTTTTTAGCTTTCTATGTATTTATTGCATATTTATTGCATTTCGAGAGAATGGTAGATAAATAACCCCACTTGGTTAAATTTAATAAATAAATAAATAAATAAATAAATAAATAAATAAATAAATAAATAAATAAATAAATTCAAAATCCTTCCATTCTTTAAATAAAACATTAGTTAATCACAGACTTTATTTTTCAGTCTCAAATATCCAAGTCTCGGGTCGCAATTTAAACGTCTCCCACTTCTATTTTGTCACGTCACACACAATTGTATCTCTCTCAAGCAAAGCCGGTGCGCTTAGCGCTGTCACTTCTGCACAGCTTTTACAACATCACCCCCCCCCCACACCCTCCACCCCCCACTTTCTCTGCCTTACTTTACTACAGGCTTTTTCTCCCCTCCTTTCTCTCTCTCTTGTGCAAGGGTCCATTCGTGCAAAAAGGAGTGAAGAGGGCATAAATAAAAATGCGCTGGCTGTGACGAGAGATCTGTCCGCTGGAAATGAAGGGCCGGGTGGGGAGAGACAAAGGGGGGTGGGGGGTGGGGGGGTTATGCAGTGGTGTAGAGCTGGATATCTCTGTTAGTTGTCAGCGTTTAGTCCATGGCTGTGGAATGCTAATGAGTGGGGTCTCTCTCTCTCTCTCTCTCTTTCCCTTTCTCCCCCTCCTCTTCTTTCCTCCTCCCCTCCTCCTGTCCACCCCGCCTTCTCGCTCGCTCCGGGAGAAAAAGCGGATCGATAGCTGACCCGATGGTTTTGGCCAATGCTTTATTTATCTGGCCAGGCAATGATATTATCAGCCTTGAACGTTATATACAGCAAACGTCTTCCTAAATCAACACAAAGAGATCCGCTTACACAGCGATCCGGGCTTTCTCACAATCATCTCTCTCTCTCTGTCTCTCTCTCTCTCTCTCTCTCTCCCCTCCACCCTCCGCTCTCCCTCAGCACATACGCTTACGTACGGTTTGTGGATACGCACGGGCGCACGCAAACATACATTACATGCGCCTTTCACGCTGTTCCAACAGTCGGGCGTGTGCGCGTATAAGCAGGGAGGCAGTCCCCTTGTGTTACATTCGCAGCTCCAGAAGGGCTGGATTTGATCCATGGCTTAAAGGTTGCCTGTGTGGTCTGCGGACTGATCTATGCCACCGACTGAATATAGAGCCCGTGCAACAAGAAGCTGGGTCTGGATGCTGAGATGTGGCACACATCTCTAGCATAGGCTACGTCTATGTAAATTTGGCCATCAGTTCCTAGCCATCTTGGAAAGCCAGGGTGGATGAATGAGCTATATGGCGAGAGCACTTGTTGTCATTTTTTTCTTTTTCTTTTTTTTTTTTTTTATTACGCACGAGACGATATGAGAAATAAGCCGCGTCACACTTCAGAGGGGGGCTCCCATTCGTTTATATAAGCGGGAGCCTCGGCTATTTGGAAAGTGTTATTGTCTCAAACAGCCGTATTTGTCAAATGTGACCGAGCTGCTGCTGCTGCTGCTGCTATTTCTTCTAAGTGAAAACTAGTGACGTGTGACGCCAAATAGGACGTTTTTCTTCTTCCTTTCCCTACTGCTGCAGAACGCTGCAACGCCGGTTCGCATTGAGGGGTTCAAGAGAAATAGGGCTCACTGACAACTTGGGATAATAAATGCTTCGCTTTCAGACAGATATCTCAAACGTGAAATCGCACCCAGCTGCTTGTGTAAAAGCAAACAAATAGCCCCCACCCGTGTCGGGAGTCCTCCACTTGTGGTTTGATGAATGAAACCAGACAAAGGTAAATGGTTATTTAACTCATTTCGCTGTAATACTTTGGTGACCGGCGTTTCCTCATATCCATCTCCCTTTACCCACCGCAGTTAACTTGACAGTGCAGTTATTTCTCTTTCTTCTCACATTAAGGGATAAATCGTTTAATTGATAGTAGCTAATATTGTTACATATAATGACAATAAAAAAAAAATAAGCAAACGACAAAAAGTCATTATGTTAGCATTTGAAATATTACGTAATACAATAAATTAAGCCTCTATCACAATATCCAAAGAACCTCAACAGGAATAAGCACTTTATTCCCGGAGTCCTCATGTGTTTCTCTTAGATTGCCTATACTGAAACGTTAATTAGGAACACATGCCACCATTTTCATGTGTTTTTTTGAACCGGCGCTTTATATAGCCTGCAGTGTAACAATTGTAGAACAGAATGCTCTCAGCGAGAGGATAAAAGATAGTTACTCTGGAGGGGATTCTGAATACATTATGTGGAGACAAGCAGCTGAAAGCTACGTTTAATAAGCCTACAAACCCTCTATTTAACTCCGGACCTACATAAAAAAACAACAACAACAAAAAACAACATCTGAAAAAAAGGGAGTGTAATGGCCAACGTAAAACATAATTATTTAGACCTCCAGAATGTCACCTATTAAAATCCTCTGAGTTCTTCACACAAAAATACTGAAAATAAGTTAAAGTTTAAATAATAATAATAATAATAATAATAATAATAATAATAATAATAATAATAATAAAGCACCAGTTAAGTCAATTTCAGTTGAAATGCCACTAAACATTTTTGTTGTCTTTTACTGTCCTTTTTTGTTTCGATTAAGCTTCGATGATTCAGTCTGCAAGATAATGTGGAAATACTCCGTCAGCTTCTTCTTCGCTAACTTCCGCCTGACCTAAAGGTCGTGGAGAGGATGATCACCTCCACACCAAGGAAAAACTGCGAAAAACTGTAAAATAAAATAGAAAAGTCACTTTTTTTTGTTGCTTTTACTGTTACTCTAGGCGGATGCAACCCACATTAAGGCTTACGTTGTTACGTGGTCTCACAAATAATGAGAGAGAGAGCATCAGAGGACAACCTGGAGCCACATCCTTCCTTTATTACAGGCAGTGACACCTTAAAAGTTTCTTGATGACATAAGCAGTGCAAAAATAACCTATAAACGAGAGTTACACTCACAACACACGGCTGATAATTAAACAGGCTAACAAATATCACATCCCTGCTCTGCTGTCCCTGATCACTGCCAAAACCACAAGAGAAAGATTTGGGGGGGAAAAAAAAAAAAAGACACAGGCAGCTCATTTCATGACGACTTAAGAAATGTCAAGCCTATGCACCATATTTTATGCCGTCATTTTGTTTTATCATATTTTATCACGCCTTACACTGTGATTTAAATGCAAGGACCGGTGATAAACCAGGTTTCCCTTCTGTCATTTAGGGCGTAAATGGAGACAAAAACAAGAAATAGACCAAAGCAAGGGCAGTGACAGTGCGTAACCCATCTCACACACTATCGATGGACTCATTACACTCTGACTGTATCAAGCAAACCAAGGCCACATCTTTTTTTTTTTTATCCTGTCACACACACTCACACGCACACCGTCATACACTTGACTTTCTACCAACACGCTTCTTCTCTCGTTTGTCTCAGCACTCTCTCTCTCTCTCTCTCTGTGTCTCTGTCGTTCGCTCCCTCTCTTGCCTCCCTCTCTATTCCCACACAATGCATCACACTCGGTGTTCCTATCGACTGGCTTACATGCTGTAAAATACATTTTCCAGATTGATCACGCATATCACAGCAGCTTTGCAGCGGGGGCCCCCCCTAACCCTTTTTTTTTTTTTTTTTTTTTTTGCCAAATGACGCCCACGTCAATACAGAGCATGCAATGCGTTATCAGGGCAGAGTTTTTCTTTTTTTATTTTTTTTTATTTTAGGCGAGAGTAAGTGGAGGAGAGAGGGGGGTGTTGGTTTGCAGAGAATCACCTTGATTAAGCCACAGGGGGAAGGTTATAGAGGTGGCTCTGTGTTAGAGGCTTCCCTCGCTGTCTGGGAAAAATATTAAACATTAATGCGCTCACAGGCCAGTATTGTCTCCTTCCTCTTTGTACTCGCACTGTCAGTTATGTCATGGCTCTTTCCAAATGTAATATGTGCTTCTATTGTGTAATTATTATCCCCCTTTAATCCCGTGTAACAATTTGTTTTCACAGGTAGGTTTCAGGAACTGTTGTACAAGCACACATAAAAACAACAGATTCCCTCTGACTGGTTAAATTAAAAAAAATATTAATAATAATAATAATAATAATAAACATTTGATCCCCAGGAAAATGCTTGAGAGTGAGACATCGTTGCCTATTTCTTTTTTAATAGTACAGTCACCATCACACAACTTCATCAGCCGACCATTCTGTCCAAAACAAATAAAATAAAAATAAAATAATAATAAAAAAAAATTTAAAAGCTGCATCATGGAGTAAGCAAAATTGAAGGCAACAACCAATAAAATTCAAGAAACAACAAAAATCTTCAAGACGAAACAAACAAAATGTATTTGAAATGATATATTAAAAGTGCTTTTTGATTTCATGTCTCTCCGTTTGTTCTTTTGACTGATGATCGACTCCACACACGCTCGTGGTCCGGGGAAAGGAATGAAGGGGAGAAGGGTGGAGGGGGGAGGGATGCGCCCCAGACGGAGTAAAAATGTCAGTAAAAACGTCCTGGAGGTCAGTTTCGTTTTGCTGCTTCTGCTGCAGGTCCATCGTATCAGTTGGGAGCATGGGAGAAGGGGGAAGTCAAAATAAAATAAAATAAAAAAAAAGAATAAAATAAAAAGTTCAACCATCAGTGTTGATATTGTCACAGCGATTAGACTGTTTCTTATTCGTCTAAATTCATTTTATTTGTCTTGTTTCTTTTTATTCTTTTAAATTCTCACTTCAATTTTTAATTCTTGGAGAACATAGCTTCGACAACATATATCGCACTCATTATAAGAAGCAAAAGGTTATATCAAAAAATTATTAGTATAGAATCACAGAAACCCTGGTTTAGAACCAGAAAAAATACAAAACAGAGAGGTACATAGACACAGGACAATTCTTATAATTGCTTGGAAACATTATTTTCCCGCTAAGTCTTGATTCATTTTTTTTTCTTACTGCGCATATGATGTTTTTCATTTTATTTGTATTTTTTTACAAAAAAAAAGAAAAAAAGAAAATAAAGACTAGTATTTTACAAAATGGAGAGTATTGTTCTTGAAGATGACGGTGCGGATTTACACAGGCGCAAAGTCCAGTTCCAATATTTTTCTGTACATAATGTATTCCATCGAAGTCCCAGAAGACAGAAAAAAAGTAATGTCTTCCGCAAAGTTTCTCAGAAAAAAAGGTCCTATATATAGTCTTCTTGAAGGAGGATGAGGGGTGCAGAAATTTGGTCCTTTTTTCCCCTTCCTCCTCCTCTCTGTTTTGTTTTGTCATATAAGGATCATTGGATGGACATGTAAGGCCAGTTGAAGCTGCTCCCGGATAATAGCATATCCCTGATGAGGGTTTCAATAGGAGTTTTACCTACCAAGCGGACGAAGAACAGCTGCTCGATTACCGAGGAGGAGACGGTGCGTAGAGAGGGCAGCCGCAGCAGGAGCTTGCCAAAGCGGCTGGGTTGGTTGGGGTACTGGCTCCTGACGTACTCCTCTAGGGCGCACTGCGACTTCTCTTGAAGGCTCTCGATGTGAGCGGCGTCTGACAGGCCGCAAGCGTCTAAGGAAACATAAAAAACACACGCTGTGGTTAGTATATTCACAGCGGACTAAACCATAAGACGGAATATGTGAAGAAAAGATCCAAAAACCAGGACTGAAAGTAAAAAAAAAAAATAAAAAAATGCTCATTATGTCAGATCTAAAGTAAGTGCATCTGAGTACAGCAAAGGCCTCCTATTTTTGTTATCAGGATTATTTATTAAATAGTACACAAAAATTAGACAACAATACTTTCCAGGTGGATATTTTGTGATGACTGCCGTTTTTTGTTTTCCCCGGACGCACCCAGTTTCAGTTGCGTAAAAGCGCTTTGGTTATCATTACGTGTTATTGACAATATGGACAAACAAGGCTGCCCAAACATGCTTCATCACACTGTCTGTCATACAGCACAAGCAAGGGGAGCATGCTGCTGCAATATACTGGATGCACAGTCCAGTGAAGGGCAATCAGCTAGAAATTAGAGGTGAAAATGTCAGCGTTGCAGGCCTGTACAGACCCAAAAGCGATAATAATATTTTAAAAAGAAGAAGAAGAAGAAGAAGAAGGTAGGCTACACGCAGGCCCAAAGGCCGCTGCTCTTTATGTCTGAACTCAGGGGATTTAAGTGTAAGGGCAACATAAACGGTACTGATGAATCTGAAATTACACTGGATGTAATGTGACCTAATTACTCCGCAGTAAGCTGTTAAGTGATTTCGCCGGCTCTTCTCTCTAAAGACCACTCTTGGCCTGTTTTTTTTTTTTTCGTCCCCCGTTGTAGCCTATAGGACAGGCCCGCTGAAAGCAATCACATTTATTAGACGAGGTTGAAGAAAACAGTGGCGCTCAGAAGCGACGTGAAAATGTCCAAAAGCGCATGGCGAGACGCGCTTAGTGGCTTCGGTAGCCACGCTTCTCTTCAGGACAGACAAAAGGGATGCAAGCCTTGTTGGTGTGTTACACGTTTTCCCTCTGCTGTAAAAAGAGATGTGTTTTTTCACTCAAGCCAAGCTTATAAAGTGGTGTAACCGCTGGCATACATGGTCCCACAAGAAGACTTCTCAGAAGCTGTTTTTGTATTGAGCGCTGCTTTTGTAGAAACTGCACATGAAAGGCAGCTTCAGCTTCCAGGCACTCAACACTATAAGCGGCTAAACAGAGGCTTTTTAGGGCCATTCTTAATTTCTCACTATAACTCACTATGGCCTAGACACAATAACCTCGTGAACCCGAGGGCAACACAGAGATCTTGCTGTGATTTACTGTGACCTCAATCCGGCCACTCAGAGCCCTCGTGTATGCAAATTGTTCCGAGTGTCTGTTCAAAACCGGCACCGATCGATGCTGTTTAAATTAATTATATTTGACGCAAAACATGCAAGGTTTTAATGCGAATTTTCAAAGTAAGACGGGCAAGAAAGTTCAAAGCATTGCAGCTGAACGCATGCCTTGGGGAGAAGGCTGGTTAAAGACACCCCACAGCTCTCCACGAGGCCTCGCTGTCAATGCACCCCACAAGCCTCAATGGGCTGGGAAGGATAGCCTCCAGATCCAAACGACCAGTTCTGTAGAACTCAGCACCACGGTGCGCGCACACACACGCTGCTGCGCGAGGAGTTGACGCGAAACAATGCTCCAGATTTGTGGGGGAGAAGTAGTTTACCCTGACCACCCCTTATTTATGCATCAAATGCTGACAAGGCTGCTGTGTTATTAAAGGCATACAAATCCACACTGAAACTGGCAAAGCGCCACGTGACTTTCTATAGGGTACACCAGTTTTGTAGCCCATCACACTAACTAAATGATCTGTTAGAAAACATGGGGGACGGCGATGTCTTAGTGTGCGTGTACGTGAGTGTGTGTGTGTGTGTGGAGGGGGGGGGGGGGGAGATGTGTGTGGGGGTGTGCGTGTGTGTGTGTGTGTGTGTGTGTGCAGTTTCTCTGGGGTAATCTGAGCTGGATTTCTGTTTGCTTTTTTTTCTTCTGCAAATGGTTATAATTGCAAGATGGTCAAGCTAAATGTAAACAAAGCAAAAAATGTCCCTGAAAAAAACTGTAGATCACAGCAAGACTGACACTTAAATTGGAATTACGAATTATATGCGTCGGAATTGACTTCAAACTGAACATGTTGGATATTAATTAGCCTGTCTAGAACCAATAATAAATAAATAAAATATTGAAAAATTACCGTGACAAAAGACATGTCTATAAAATACAAAACCTGAATGCTACAAGTCGTTTAGAGAATAATGACATGTCTAAATTTCAATTTGGAAGCTTAGTTGGCAAAAAAAATAATAAGTTGGGATCATTTGGCTCCAAATTAAACGCAGCTAATTATGAACAAGCTGTGCTATTTTTAAAACTGTGTAAATACAATTATGGGGTTTTATAATATAATATAATATAATATAATATAATATAATATAATATAATATAATATAATATAATATAATATAATATAATATAATATAATATAATATAAAGTAGGCTTAATGTGTTTGTTTATTCTTAAGAAAATTAAGTTTCACTTAAAACTTTTTAAATTTGCAGAAAGGGAGTCTATATTGGAATATTGGAAAAGACAATTAATTTACGATTAACTCAAATTTTAAAAAGTAAAACAAAGTATTCATCACGATAGTGTCCAGCGAAAGTTTGTGTAATTCTTGCTTCAGTTTCTTTGCAAAGGGGATAGAAGTTAGGTCAAAACTTTAAGCAAACTCTGGAAGTAGCTTAGACGCTCATCTTCCTTCCTTCTTCATCACCACATATAACAGGCCCTCAAAAGCACCAGGCGCACACAACTAATTCCGAAGTAGCATCCAAATTATGCAGCTCAGAGTAAATAGGGACATTTAGGGACCCCATACCCCAACCAGGCATCAATTAAGCTATCAACAATGTAGGTTACTTTTGAAAAGTGCCGCTGATTACTTTTCAAAGCTGCGCGACGCAGAAACTATCCTCAGTAAGTAAGAAAATTAATGGGTCAGCTAAGATTAATCTACTAATAACTTGTGTTATTAAGTGCAGCTCCATGTGCACTCATGTGCGAGTCAACTTCCATCAGACTTCTTCTTCGTCTTTCTTTTTTGATCTCAGTCTGTTAGGGATTATTTCCTGCCCCCGAAGACATGTGTTTGCGCACGAAAAAAACACGGATAAAAGCGCGCAGCCACGCTCATAAACGCATCAGCTGTCATAAATCACCCACTGACAGAGGCTATTTCATCTTTACGCTCAATTATTTGACACCTGTTCTAAAATGCGTATGTGAACCCGGCCAGGCTCGGCTTCGGTTCAGACATGTTCGGGGGGTGGGGTGGGGGTGGGGTGGGGGGGGCAGGATTGTCTAGACCCCACCAAAAATTATATATTCAATTTTTTTCGATTGCACCTAATCTCAGATTTAAATGGGCTTTCAACTTAAAAACTTGATACACTTACTCAATCTGGGTTTGTTTACACGTCTTATGCTGCGGCTACAGCTGACATGGGAATGCATGTCAGTGGATATCAAGCAAGCTGTTGACAAAATGGCTCTTTCATCGGTCCACACAAACATCTCTAGCACTAAGCTGCTGCCTGACAGCCATATTCCTGATGCAACCGGGCTTCTGCATGCGTGTGAGTACCAGAACCAGGCCTCGTCTCTTTATAAACACGTCCATCTGCGTTTTAGTGTGTGCGTGTGCGTCTGTGAGGCGATGATGTGGAGAACCCACCTGATGTGAAAAGCACGATGGCTTTGAGGCAGCTGTACTCCGCCGAGTCTACGTGCAGGGTCTTGAGCTTCTCCACTTGCTCCTGGAAGATCCGGATGTGGTCCATGAAAGCCACGACGCGGTCCGCAGACATCGGCGAGGCGTGCAGGCCTGCCGCGGCGAGCAGAGGGGCCACATGAAGAGGCATGGAGCACTGAGCCGCGTTAAGCACAAACAACTCGCTCCACGTCAGCCGGAGAAGGGACACCTGGTCGGTGATCTGCAGGTCAGGGAAGAAGGGGATGTTCCTCGCCCACTCCACGGCGCTGAAAAGTAAGCGAGCCGCCAGCTCGCAGATGTTCTCGATGCCCATGATGTTGTTGGGCTGCATGCACTGGCTCCCGTACCGGGAGGTCGGGTAAGGCTCAGCCCGCAGCAGTAACGAGATGTATCCGGACAGATAGCAGTGGCCGTTCAGGGGGTCCCCGTTCGTCAGCGCGTACTGGCCTGGGTTGGGTTGGGTTGGAGGCATTCTGCCTCGCTGAACCGCTGACAAAAAGAAAGAGAAAAAGAGGAAATGTGCATCCAGGACTGATAAACATTGTCCACTAGTGGTGCTTCTTTTCATCAAAAATAGCATGCAATTAAAAAAAAAGCAAAACAGTACGCCTTTAAAACAATAATCAGATTTTAAAGCAAAAAATCTCATCAGCAACACAGATATTTTATGGAAACAGATGTGTTGTATCACTCGATCTACACCCTGAATTTGTAATTTAAGGATACAGGCTTTACAGCTGGCTCCTGTGCATGCGCAAATACATTTATTCACACACACACACACACCCACACACACACACACGCACACACACACACACACAACGCCCATGTTTTCACTTAGAACAACTAGGCTATTATGAATATTTTAAGGCTTAATCGTCTACGTTCTATTTATTTATAATTCATGAATTTAGGTTATTTGAACAATTGCTAATTGTAGGCAATCAGGTCCTAAATGTGTTGGACAATTGTTATTAAATTCATCCATAATTCCACGTTTTGTCTGAGTCAAGAGGTCAGCTGGGAATAAGGAGGGAATTTAGCTAGTGCGTAATATTTCAAATAAATTATTAATACACAGGGAATCGTGGTGTGCACGTCGAATAACATGCAACTTAAACGTGGGAGGGTGTCCTCATCAATTTGGGAAAAGCCAAACACTTGTCACAGAAAGGAAAGTTTCATGGCCTCTAATGCAAAGCAAGCAAAAACAATGAGGCATGAAAAACTTGAACGACGTGATTCAGTGTGTCTGAGCTGTCTAGTCAGCACAGAGAAGTGGCTTTGTTGTGTACTCGTTTTTTACAGTCATACACACACCTTCCACTTATAAATCCTGTTGTGCAATTATAAATTAGTAAGATTACTTAAGGGACCGTAAGAAATGGGACTATTAGCCTCACACACACTCAAAACACATACACACACACACCTACACACACACACACACACACACACACTCAGAGGCTGACATAAATGCTCGCAATTATACAAACACACTCACTATTCTACGGTTTATCTGTATGTAATATAGATTTGCAAGAAGACAATGCAGTTTAGACTGCAAGAAAAACCAAAACAACATTTTAAAAAAATGAGGTTAATAAGAGCAGCCGCTTTGTTCAGGCGACTTGCAATCACAAGCATGTAACTGCCGTGGCTGCACTGGCCTTTCACTCCCTCACGCAAAAGACGAAAACACAAACCACTCATGCAAACATCTCGAAAATATATATATATATATATATATATAAATAAAAAACAAAACAAGGATGGAGTCTGCTGTAGTAGGTATATGCCCAGCTATAAAGCCTGTGACCTTAATGCAACATGGCAGCCCTCGCACTGCTGCTGCTATACTAGGATGCGTAATCGTGAGTGGGGCTTTAAAACATATATTCACCTTCCCGCCGCATCCCCACTTTTAAGCACTTCTTCAGCCGGCAGTATTGGCACTGGTTTCGATGGTGCTGGTCAATGGGACAGTTCCTATTGGCACGACATGAGTACGTTAAGTTCCTGCGTACACTCCTCTTGAAGAAACTTTTGCATCCCTCGCAGGTGAACTGGCCGTAGTGTTTGCCGCTCGATTTGTCCCCGCAAACCACACATTCAATATGCTGCTGGCTCTGTCCGGAATTCTGGCTCCCCTTGTCCCCAGCGGTCCCCGGCGTGGACGGCGGTCCCGGCTGACTGGGGGTCTGCGGAGTGTGCGGCGCCGCCGACGCCGCCTGCTGCTGCTCCCTCGCCGGCTGCGCTGCTGGGTTGGGGCCGCTCGGAGGTCCTCCGGCCACGTCTTCCTGCGGATCTCGCCAGACGCTAACTACCATTGCCATATCTCGGCCCCGGAAAGTGCTGTAAAGCGAAATGATCGCCGATGTTTATGGAGCGTAGAGGAGGAGGGGGAAAAAAATCTCAAAAGACGGGACAGTGCAAAGTCAAATCGGAGCACGCAATCTCATATGGGGGGTAAGAAGGGGAGCAAACGCGATCAATACATTCAAAAATCAGGAGGCACCCGATCAGGATATGCAAGTATCGGGAGGCCAGTTCCAAGGTAAATTGCAGTCAGCCATTCAGGAATCCCTAATCTTGTAGGAAAACCCGAGTCCAGACGTAAAAATTGCGGTCAGATTTTAAAAAAAATAGCCACAAAAGAAAGGCAGGAGCGAGTAAAAAAAAAAAAAAAAAAAACCAAAACCTTTTCGCTGGAAAGACGCGATCCAAAGTGCTGCGGAGATAAATTCCTTTCTCCTTTCTTCCCTTTGCTCCTTTACACTCCCGTCTTCGTCGTATATGAGGAGGAGGAGGAGGAAAAAAAAACTGAAGAGCTGGGCTTTTTACATCTATATTCTTAAATAAACCTCATCATCTCGCCCAGCTGCGAAGGAGAACCGCGTCGCCGAATGAAGTACCCATGTATAGTTTCACCTCTCTCCAGCGAGGAAGAACGGAGATACGAAGAGAAAAAAGATTGAGGAAAAAAAAAGAAAAAGAGGAAAAACACCAACTAGTACTAATAGGATATGCAAGAAGAAGAAGAAGAAGGAGAGACCCCCAAAAAATGAATGCGCTTAAACGAGAGGACCAGCAGAGCAATGTTTCCGAAACGGGGGATCTGCGCGAATGTCTGTATATAGTGAACTTTGACACTACTATTGAAACTGACACGTTTCTATGGAGATCGCTGCGCCTTATATGGTGCTCATGTCAAGGAGCCAAGAGAGGGGCTGCTGGAGACTGATAATCAAAGAGGACTGACTGGCCAGAGCCCTGCATAGAGGAGGAGGAGAGGAGGGGGGAGAGAGGGAGAGAGAAAATGGGAGGCTAAGGTTATAGCCAAGCCCTCTCTTTCTCTCCATTGGTTAGAGTCCCCCCTCCGTTAGGGCGCTACAAAAAATGTCCATCTAGATAAATCCCCCGCTCTGCTGTTGGATCGCAAAATTGTTATATTTTCTATCCCTTTATCGGGGAAATAACTCGCTCATCTTGCAGTATTCTGCCTGTTTTCCACTCTCGCTACAAAGCGGTTAAAATAATGTTGCCAGGGAAATGTCTCAAATCAGAGACATTACCGTAGAAATTGGCAAGAGTCGGAAATTCACAACGGCGGATCGAACAGCAGTCGAAGATGCAAGATCCAACCCGCCGACCCGGTCCGTCTGTGTACACAGCCAGGATTTTCCGGCGCCGGTGCTGAACCGGCTGCCCGTCTGAGGGGTGGATATTTTTTACAGTGTAGGTTTCTACGACTGGAGGGGGCTTGGGAGGAGAGTGGGAGGGGGGCTCTGACAGGCACAATTTACATTGAGCTCGCCCCGCGCTGCTATTTACTTTGAAACCTGATTAGTATGGGCCGTCTATTGTCACCAAAAAGAGGAAGAAACCCTGGATAGAATAGCGAAAAAAGCGGGTTAAAGGCGAGAGAGAGAGAAACAGAGAGAGAGAGAGCGAGAGAGAGACAGAAAGAGAGAGAGGAGGTGGGGGACAAAGCTTTTAAGCACGACAAATAAAACCAAAAGCTGTGCGCTGCGACCAAAAGGGGGGATTCTGACTCAGATTTTTCCCCCCTTAAAGTTTCAGAATGCCTTGTCTCGGACTGTTATCTTTATTATTAAACTAACGGGGGTCTCTGCTGTTGGGAGCGGATTAATATTTTCACACGCTGTTTTTTGTCCTTGGCATGCGCATTGCGGTACAGCATCGTCTGTAATCGGCACCAGTTTCGCTCATTAAAACTTAAAATTTAGTTTAAGAGCAGTTTAGGGAAAAAAAAACATCACTGTGCAAAATGATGCGCAAACGCCGCCGTTGTGCTTGAAGCCTTTTCAGATGCGGGGAATCTCTTGAAATTCGGAGCGACGTTTAACAATTGCCAACATCTCACAGTCGCACAACCACTTCAATAGGAGTAGTTTTTTTTATGTGTGTGTTAATAATGACATTAATTCAAAATCGAGCGAAGTTACGGGGAATTTGCACGGAGATTCCAGCTTTTATGCATCAGTGTTTCTGCAGGCGTCTCAGACTCAAAAATGTCTGGATCGCGCTGCCATCTAGCGTACGTTGTGCAATTACATCCACATAACACCCCAACGTGCAAGCCATCAAACTTGCATTTTTAAGCGCTTAAATAGATCTTAGATAATAATTAAAAAGCTCGAACGTGCGTAGAATTGTCTTGTGTACTTTTATAGTTCATAAAAAGTGAATTTCACAGGTTAAAGATATCGGAAGACATTAATAAATTATTAAGAAAACATGAACATGCATTGATTAGAGTATCATAATTCATAATTAATGTTTAAACAGTGCTTCCTAATTAAAACGACGCTCTGTTTATATAAAACCAAGACGCAAAAAATGCCAGTTGTATCCATAAGCTTAGGAAATAATAACGCAACACTCAAATACATAAAAGTACTTTAACACAACAAAGCACGCATAAGCACGTCTAGACTCAAACAGGGATATAAGGAGATATAACATAGCGTTAATATATGGAAGTGCCTCTGTTTGAATGTGCATTCAGGAGGGATGGCTTGTTTTTTAAGTATTCAATAAGAGCGCTCTCTCTCCCCGTCCCTGTCTCGGACACACACCGTGGAAACTCTCCGGCCATGTCTCCAGCATTCTGAAAAGGTGAAACCAATAAGATTAAATCGGACAATGCATTTTTTTTGCCCCCTTTCTTCCCCCTTTGGTGTATCATTAAGATTTAACTCCGCACATTTTGGTAAAAGAATGGGGGTCCGCATGAGGGAAGAAGAGGAGAGAGAAGAGAGGACAAGAGTGAGAGGGGGAAGCGAATAGGAAGCGGGGTAGATATATTAGAGAGGCTCTGATAGAAACCTGCATGTGGAGAAAGTGGACGGGTGGGATGTTGGAAGAAGGAGAAGAAGCACCGGTGCAGGAGCGGCTGCTGTGCAGTCACAGAGAAGGTGAGTAGCACTTTTTTTCTCTCCTCCTGTTGTTTATTTCTGACTTCTGCTTAACTCTGGCTGCACACGCGTGGAACTGAATGCGGGGATGAATTCTCCGAGTCGCGCCACTTTACTGTCGGCGCACGCAAAAGAGCCGCAACTTTTCAACTGAGTGCAAAGCAGAATCTTTCCCCCCCTTTTTTTTTCTCTCCCCTCCATGCACGTCGCCGCTGTTTATCCACATCCTTTTGCGTCGTTTTCCCCCGCAGATGAGATAGTGCAGAGAAGCTATTAAAGCCCGGTTGTATTCTGCAACGGGACACGGGAGCCCCTCTCGTTTCGCTCCCGTCCCGCTCATGTGTACGCGAGCCTATTTGTTGCTCGAACACATAATGAAAAGATCGATAGCCGTCCGTTCGTCTCAGCGATAGTGTCACCGAATTAAAAGGCTGATCAGTCGGTGCTCATCCTTTACTGCCCGCTCAGCTGCGAATGGTGAACCAAGCAGCGTGGGGAGCAGAATTAAAACATGGACGTAAAAATCTTCAGCGGTGCGGTGATATTTACAATTTATCAAAGCAGCATTATTGGTGTGAAAATAGCCCAGGTTAACTTTATCCCAGAACTTAACCTATTAACATTTAACTTGGGATCCATAATTTAGTGTTTTGAATGTGAAAATGTAATTTTCATGTCTGTCTTTCGAAGTTTCAACCTAATCATGTAAATAAAAGCGTGAAAAGTAGTGAAATAATAATAAATGAATCCTATTATTAAGCACGTTATCTCTGTCGCTGATGCAAAAGCCTGTAGTGAGGAGCTGAAATTTTACTTTGCAGTAATTTTTTGTTGTTGTTGTTGTTGGTTTACATATAATTAAATTCACCAGAATAGGCTGCATGACTGCATATAACTGTTTTGTCAAATGAGCTTAATTAAACATTTATACGGGAAGCACATTGGAGTGTGGCTAAATCCGGAATCAATATGTTTTAAAGCTTCCACCAAATACAGAAATCACCGAGCAAGGCAACACAAACAGTTGGGAAAACACTGAGGTCACAAGTGCAAGACCCCTCCGCCCCGAAGCCCCCTGCACCCCTTCTACCGCCTTCCCCCAAAATAAAACAACAGATGACAACGAGAACACGCTTTATAGCGTCTCAAACTGATGCAGAGATTTATAAATGGCTGAGGGTAGGTTTATTATTGATCGTGTGTAATCACATCAGGGTTCCAACCAAAGCTACAGTCAATAAGACATTGTGTGGGCTTAGAGGATGATTTCCCTCATCCGAGGGCCTTCGGATGCAACCGTCTCCTGTCCATTTAACACCTGCAAGATAAAAAAAAATACACACAATAACTAACACACACCTTTATGTGTGCAATTTGATTCTGACTGTATGTTTGAATTGAGTAGAAGTTGCAGCCTGTTTTACTACTTCACACTGCGTTTCTGCAATGTTTGGAAAAAGTTTGCGGGCAGGTTATTTCAGTAAAAGGGAACATTCTGAGAAGACAATGGCAAGATTTTACGTGCTATTTATTTTTATTTAGTAACTTATTAGATCATTCTTGAGCTCAAAGATCAACATTATAAAAACACAGAAATGGACTATTGTAATTCCAATATCAATAATAATTAATAAAGAAGGAATAGGTTACTAAGGCAAAGGTCTCGTATTGACAAGAATTTATGAAAAAACATTTAGCGTAATTACTTTCCCCATTTCGGCATATTAGTAGATTGATCTGAGCTATTTCAGGTATCAGATTTACTTTTGTAATTAAGTCGAAAGTAGATCTCTCATTAAATGACATTATTAATGACTTTCAAATAAGAACTAAAATTTATTTATGCTATTTTTTCACTGCAGCCTTGCAAGCACGATGCAATCCTCTACCTGCAAATAAAAAACATCAATATTCTAAAAACACGACAAATTATATTGTACATTTGCAACACAAGCATTTTTTTTTTAAATTACCTCTTCAGTCTGACATTGAAATTTGGTAGTTTATCGAGATTGTGTTCTAGTGGAAGAAAAAGAGATTAAACCGGACTTTTTATAATTTTTTTCTAGATCTGATCCCCAGAATTTTATGTGGGAGTTCAGATTGGTCTAAAGATGGAGGAAGAGTTCGTCTTGTGTTTATTTTCCAAAAATGTGGATCAGAAACCTTCAGCACATAAAAATCTGATGACTCTTGACGGGAAGAGTACAAGAGAAAACATTTTTGAGCTGAACATTTTAAATTCAATATGAACAAAATAAATAGTTTCCTTCTTATAATCCTCCCTGGAAGTTTTCTGGTGCAGTTTGTGCAAAACAAACAAAAAAAGTTTATAATTTTTGTTTAAAACTTCGAGAAGCAAATACCACTGTGCATGAGGAAAAACCTGCTGATTTCTGATATTCCATTATAATTAGGGCATATAATTGGTACAAGTCTATGATAAAGCAGATAAAAGTTCAACTGTAAAAAAATTTTCCACACTTCTGAAGTATTTATTTCCCCGCACTATAATTGAAGACAATAACTACAACGAGTCTCCCAATTACGTTTGAGGTTTCAACCAAGTCAGAGCCACTGTCAGCTTATGCAATGGGCTCTGGCTTTATTGCTCACAAACCATCATTTCTTTTAGAGCCCTGCGTGCTAATTACTTTGGATGGTCCCAGAGACGGAGATTATAAATCCATTAGAGCCGTAACCCTCGTGGTTCCACAAGTGCAAACACTGTAATTTGGTAGTACACCCCAAAAACCAAACTTTAAGTAGGCAGAGGCTGAGGAGAGTGCGGGAGAAAGAGAGAGGGAGAGAGGGAGAGAGAGGTGATTTTCAGCAGCGTGTGTGCTTGTCTTTCTAGCAACTGAAGCGAAACAAACAGAAAAGTGAGAGGAGAAAGTGGTTTATCAGACTGACTGCAGAAAGCAAGGTTTGAAGTTTGCAGCTACTTCATCATCATCATGCATCATCGATCGTTTATCCTTAGTGATCAAAACAGCGTTTCAAATAATCTTACGCAAATACTGAAACTGTTTTCATCACGTCGATCCACTGTTGATGAGGAATGTCGCAAAAAAAAAAAAAAACAGAAGGAGGCTGCATGCGCGCAGGCATCTAACCCTTAAAGTAATTTATTTCAGGGAAACCGCGGGGCAAAGGTGGAATTCTTGAGAAATTCAACAAGGATAAGGGAGCTTTAGAAATTCTGCACGCAGATTACCTTTCATCCCATCCGCACATTATTCGACAACACAGCGAAGAAATATAGTTCAGGGACAGAAGAGAGATATAGCCTCCGACACTCAAGAGAGTAACAATGTTCACAATGCTCAACAGTTCGCATTACTTAAAAAAATAGATTAAGGAATATATGTGAACTTCAGGTGTTGGGGGTCATGAATAATGTATTGTAGGTGTGTATGTATTCCTGTCACTGTCATCAAAATTGTTTATTGTTAGGGGGACATTAATGCTCATTATGAGAGGAAAATGAACAACTATTAAACCCAATTAGTTTACATCCAACTTTAAAAGGATGACTGTACTAAATGAGAGTTAAAATAAAATTTGCCTAATTTTATTTTAACTTTCTGCTTGTTGCAACCAAATGACTGGCATTACAATAATTCTGCACTGATTTTCCCTCATTTATTCCCAAAACCAACACACAGCAGGGGTTTAATTAGAAAGGTAGTGTAGCTGAACAGTCAACATGCTGCAGCTTGGAGTGACTAAACACTTCAATGCAGCTATACTGAGCCGGCCGGAGATACAAATGAAACTTGCAGCTGCTTGGCAGCCTTCTGATGGCAATGGGAATATTAGAGAAGTTTTTAATCTATGAATTAACAAAAAGGAGCAAACATGGGGAAGGTAGAAGGGGATAAAAGTGGCTTGTATGCTCATAGAGGTGCACCCACCTAATGAAATTATGTTGAGAGTTTTACACAACCTTGAGCCAGCCCTGGCAGTGTATAACAATTTAGTTGTGAACGAAAAGCGATTCCTCCACTATAACTCCCAACCAGCAATTTGAATGAAGGAAGTGTTCATGCATGAAAAAAAAGGGGGGAAAAAACTTCCTGTTTTGAAAAAGACGAAATGGATAAAAATTAAATAACAAACGCAACAGCTCATTTTAATTTAACTTCTATGGTTAAAGAAACCCCTCTTTCAAATCTACAACACCACTCCTCACCCACACACAGAAACACTACTCATGAAATTTTGTACTTTTTCCATTTAAAACGAGTGTGTTTGTTGGTGTGGGGGCACATGTGTGTGTAAGATGCCAGGGAAGTGAAGACGGCCTGCCTTTAGTGTCCAGACGTGGCAGATTGTGACCTTATCAATGTGAAACTCTTAAGATAAATTATTCATTGCACCTGTTTGATGTCTCTGGCCAAAGAATGACAAAGGTGTAACATTTAAGATGCATCTCAAAGGCATGAATAGCAGCCACCTTGCAAAACCTGGCTTTTTTTACTGTGGCAACATGGAGGACTGCTTTTGGAGATCAAAAAACGTGACAATTAAAACACTGTTTTTAAGCACATATGCGTGACTCACAGACGCTGCACTGTAACTCAGCAGCAGTAATTTCATCATTCATTGTTCAAGGTGCAGCGGCTGTCAGCCGTCGCCCTAACATGATATGACTCACAGGTGTCCTGTGTTCACGTGGGTCACGGCAGCAGGCCACCCACATTGTCACTGCCTGCTATATCTTTCCTATAATTTGAAATATGAAGCAGAGAGTTTGTGTGAGTGATTTGGTAGAGCTAACCTTGCTCTTTGTAACCTGTCTTTGTTTGTCATCCCGCAGGCTCACAGCGCTGTAGCTGCAGGAGGCGTCCGAACAAACGCTGAAGGAGGACTGAGATGCTGGGATGGGGTTTTCCTTAATGCTGTTTGATTTTAGGAAGAGGTTGTCCCTATTTAGTAGGACAGGGGTTTATGTGCTGGATAAATTGAGGATTAAAATTTGATTCATCCTTATTGCCCTTTAGAAATCCCATTTCCAATTTTATATTGGCTTCTTTGAAATTAAGATGTGGAAAAGAGTGTAGTTTGATTTTCTGGGAATCTAACATCAGCAACTTTCACGGCAGGAATCCAAAATGAAATTATTTTGAAGTGATAGTGATATAAATGTAAAAACCTATCATGGACTCTGCTGGATTTAACTGTGACAAGATTAAAAGAATCAGTGACAAAATAATAGCTTTACAAAGTTTGTTTATACCTTTTACTTGTTGTAAGCACATAAGTGACATGATATGAAAACAACACAAATTTCCGTAATCTCTTCTAGAAATGCACCAATCAGGATTTTCTGACAATACTGAATTTCAATTTTGGTCAATTGTTCTGATCTGCCGCTATTTTTTATTTTTTTTTTTTCGTATTCCAATTTTTTCTGGTCAGTTCTATGACAGATCATAGAGGAATAGTATCGTTTGATGGAGATAGTAATTTTGAATTCAATAGAAAGCAAAGAATTAAAAAAATAATCAAACATTTCCCCCTTTTTTGTTCCTATCAAACCCCAAAAAGTTCCTCTTTATGGACGGTTTAAGTTGATGTCTTTACAGAGTGAAAATGGTGTGAGTTTATACCTGTGATAGTTGGGTATAAACTCACACAGGGGAAAAGTTATTAAGTCAGATTTCCCCTGAATCTGACTTTTTTCTGCTATTGAACGTTAATAGTAGAATACTGTGATTATATATTGCGCAACGCAAGAGCTAACATCATTCTCACTTGATTTCAAGATTTTCACTCTGAATCCCATTCACAATTTTACATTCCTTTTTTTTCATCATGTAAATTATTGGACTTATTTCACGCTTTATGGCTGGAAATGACTCAAGGTGTTCCACAGCACAAAGTAAGAGACTACAGTTTGCTTTAGCCCCATCGCAACAGATCAGGAAAAACAAGCAGAGAATGACCATTATTGATGATTTGTGCAGACGGACCTCAGACGATCTTGAATTATGTGTGAGAGCAAAAGATAGACACTTGCACATTGCTGTGTTTACTTCGGTCTTGTGTATGTGTGTGTGTGTCAGTTTTCCCTCAGATGTTCCTTGTGACCTTTGACTCTGGAGCCGGGGTCAAACCCTGACAAATGAGACGGTTGAGCTCTGAACAGAGCAGCAAACATTCCACAACCATCTTCTGTCCTCCTTCTCCTACTCCTTACATCACTCACTCTTCTCTCTCCATCTCCTCTTTGAGCACGACAGGAGCAAATTATGTTTAAAACTAACAATGATGATATTGGATAAGTTTTACAACTGCCTTTTTATATTAAATCAGAGAAATCATGTGATCTGAGAGAAGTAAATGCTGCTAAAGAGTTGAAATTTTACAACTATGCACTTTAACAACACACTCCCTGTTGTGTCTATGAGTGTATGTGCGTGTGCATACACGCTGCGCGCGTGCGTGTGTGTGGAAAGACTGTCAGTGATGTCAAGGATGAGAAATGTTGCTGTGAGGTTTTTTACACACGCTGCTGGCTCCAGCATTTCCGGCAACATTTCTCACTCTGCCTCCCTCACACCATCCGCTCTCCTGCAATATCCCGACATTTTTCCGTCCTTTCCGTTCTCTTCCCTGCACCCTCCCCTCCTCACTTTCAATCCCCACTTCAAACTTCCTCTTCTTGTGCCATCCTACTCATCCTAATCTCAGCCCTTTTCCTTTCTCTCTCTCTTTCTCTCTCCCTCTCTCGCTCGCTCTCACACGCACACTCTCTCCACCCACTATACTCTCTGATTTTCTTGACACAGAATGCAACCACCTGTGTCTTTAGGATGAATGTGAGGAGTTATCCACCTTACTCCAGTGAGAGCTGGTTAAGGTAAGTGGGTTGTTGTTTATTCTACATTTTTTGAATGAAATTGCTGCAACAAGCCTAACTACCCTTTACAAATGCTCCAGTTACTACTGTGATAAGTGATAACTGTGATAACAGTTGTCTAATTATGAACGTCAGCAGAGCAGCCAGTGTCGGAAAGGACATGCAAAGCAGTAAGACAGTGTGACACTATTGAACTTGTACAATGATGTAATGTAACAGTTACTGGAATGCAGTTCCACACAGCACATAATCCTAATAAAAACAAAACACCAATATATGTACGTGTTTGTGTTTTTTTCCCCCCCTTCCCTGTTTCAACTCCCACTTGAATTGCGATTGCATTTGATGTAGACTGCTCTGTGATTCATTGGAGGGTACAGCTGCTTCACATGCCTTTTGGACTGGACAAGACTGTTTCCTCACAGGAAAGCTTGATCACATGTCTCAATCACACAGCAAGATCTGAGCTCTAATTGGCTGCGCACTGGGGCATCACCATGCCGAATCTGAGTAGCATGCATGCAGCTTTTTGATTCGGATAGTAAGATGGTGGTGGCGTATGGGGTTGTTGGGAGTCTGATGAGGGGTGAGGGGATCCTTTTGGGTAGAAAGGCAGTGAGTTTCTGGCAAATCTGTGAGCAGGACCACATGGAACCCAGTTTGCCATTGTCATTTATCTCAGTGCACAGTATAAAACATAAACAGTGAGAATTGTTCATCTATACATGCGATAGCAAAACATACAAGAGGAAATATTGGAATGTCCTAAGAGCTGCCTGATATACCAGAATGAATAAATTATAAAGCTCTCACCATCAACAAACAGCTTGCTATGATTAAAATAGCCAGCAGGGGACAGAAAACAAGTGAAGAACATGTAGAGGCATTTCTATGTAATCACAGTCGTGTCTATGTCCGTAGTTTGGTCCAGCTGATTGTTTTTACACTACCTTTTCTTCCTCTTGCTGCTCAGTATGTACACAGGCAGCTCAAGAGTGCCAAAAAAAGGGCTCCGAAGCATTCAATTCGCCGCCACCACCCACTGTTGTCCTACTGTTACCGAGTCATGGATGTCTTCCCCTATCCCCAAGGGATTGTGCCCCGTTTGCTCCCCAACCCTCCCACCTCTTCCTCAGCTAGCGTGCACCCAGCCACCCATCCGCCAATCTCCTCTCCTCCTCCCTGCCTTTGCTCCCTTATTCAGCGTGTAAAAGCGCCCCCTGAATGATGGATTACAGTGTCACTGCAGTCTGCGAAGGATTAATTTGTTTCATTGATTTCTCTTTAGGCAGAATGCCAGCGTCTGCCGCTTCCCACCTTTTTCCCCGAGACTCGCTGCTGTAATAGACGGTAATGGCCTAAGACAAATCAACCCCTTTTCTTGTAAAAATAGCACCAAATAACCCAACCCACCTTAACAGCTTGCACTCTACTTGGAAGCACATCAGGTGGTGGTGCAGTGGCAGTGGTGGGTACCGGGAGAGGCCAGTGTATGTGTGCGGGGGGTCTGTTCAATTTATCCTCATATTCAGTTTCTATCACTCTATCTGGCTACATTTCGGTACCACCCTCCCTCTTCATTCAGAGCCGAGGCCAGAGGAGACCATCCTGTCGCTTTAACAAAGCCATAAGTCTGCCATACTTACTGCTCCCTCTCAGGCTTCACAATGGATGGGTAATGGCAGCGCTGTCTGGAGGGGGCTGCGGGAGTTGGGCCATTCTCTCCAGTAATGGAAGCTGTTACTGCCATTCCTTACACACCTGCAAGAACAGCTAACTGCTAACCACTGTGATCTATTGCAGAGGCCTCATTGCACCGGGCTAAGGTTGAAGGGTTGTACTGACACCAGTGAATTAGGGCACATCCTTCCCCCCGGCCCCTGCCTGTCTTCCCTTTCTATTTCACACCAAAACCTATGGAGGAGCAATGGAGATATTTCCAAGCAAATCTATAGCCCCAGAGTCCACATTGGTGCAGCTTTCAGCCTCACAGACTGGCGATCTAGCATTCCTGACATCCGCTGATTTAACACAGACATAAGATGCTGTCACATCTTTACTACTCTGTCACTGCCTTGAACGATGGGAAATCCAAACTGCCTGTAACATTAAGAACACCACTACAGGCTGACTGTCCTTGAATGCTTTCCAGTCCCGCAGAGATTTATGAGCTGAACCGCATCCATTAATCCACTGTTGATTTGCTGTGGCTACCCTGCGGGGTTTTTGGGGATCAGATATCATACAGTGCTGAAACTCACCCTGTTGTGCAAGACGGTGGAAAGCAGCTCTTTTACAAGAGCTGAAAAAAAAAAAAAAGAATGGATAAATTTAAAATTCATTGCATATTTCACGTCTCTGCATGTTCAACCTGATAGATACGGGCTTATGACAGAAAAACACTGTCACTTAGATTATAAATGAGAATGTAAAACAGAGTGATGAGCCATACAAACCTCAGTATGGGTGAGTGAAAGCTGATGCACGATGCAATAATGACCCAGGCTTAGAGGAAATCTCATTGGCTCCCTGCAATCAATTTAACCATGTTTACAAACCCACAATCTAAGGTTTGTGGTTGAAAGAGAGAGAGGGAGACAGAAAGAGAGAGAACACTGGTCACCTGGTGCTCTTCTGGTTAAGCTGGCCTCTCTTGGGTAAACCCTCCATAAAGCCCCCTCTTGTCTGACACCACCAGGCCCTTCAAACACTCCTCTCAGACAGGGGGGATTAGGTAATCTCGACATGATACTGTCTTTTTTCTCCATTTCTATCATTTTCTCTCCCTCTCTTTGACACTGGCTCGCCTTCCCCTTCATTCTCATACATTACATCCTAACTCCCTCTCTCAAGGCTGTTGAAGAGCTTGTTCTGCTCTGGACACATCTATCCTCGGGGGCCCTTACGATCTTAAGTGCCTCCGGAAAAGGTTAGTTGGCAGGTAATTGTCCAGTTGTGGCTCAGCTTATCTTAATTGCGGGTGCTTCAGTGCAACCTATACTTCCGTTAATGAAGAGACTTATGTGACATAAAGTTAGAGGACAGGATGATGGGAGGATGAAGGTATTTACAATTTTATGTGCGTCTTCTTGCTCAGTTTTTATGTTTTCTTCCTCCTGAATTACACCCTTGTATATTTTAAGCAGATGCAAGAGGACAGAGCCCAGGCAAAAATATTTGTTCCCCTTTATTACATTACAACCACAAGTCTCGTTGAATATTGAGGGGATTTTATATGATAGACCAGCACAATGCAGTACATAATGTGAACTGGAATTAAAATGATAAATGGTTTTGAAAGTCCTTGTAACTTGAAAGCTGTGGTGTGCATTTGTATTCAATCGCCTTATCAAGTCTTACCAGCTTCCATGTTTTCCACTTGTTGACTGTATCTCCCACATGGATGTCAGAAAACAGAAAATATGATTGCTTTCTATTTACAATAGTTTTCTTGTTGCTACTCTTCTATATTTGTGGAGTGTCTGACATATAACTGTGCTGTGGTCCTGTGGGAGATGCGGATCTCTGCAGTTGCCACAGAGTTTCCACCTCTCAACTATTAGCTGTCTGGTGTGTTTCCTGATCTTCATGACGCTGCTTGGTCACTGATCTTCCTAAGAAGAACTTTGAAACCTTCAGTTCAGTTAAAATCAACTCAGCTAATTTCTACAATACCATTTTACAACATGCCGTCTCGAGGCACTTAACAAAAAAGGCAATTCAATTAAGTTATACATATGTAGCCTGGATAGTAAAAACATAAGAGATGTATAAGATAATAAATAGCAAGGATAAGTTCATTTATTATATCCTTTTATTTCAATTAACATTTCAAAGTTCATATAAAGTTAGTAAAAATATGTTTGCATTGTTTAAAATAAGTTATCTTTACTTTGAGGGGAATTGCCAGCGAAGATTGTATTTTCCTACAGGAGCACGGTCTTTGAAGGTAGCACAGGTGGAAGAGAAAAAAAAAACAGCGAAGAAGAAAAAAAGAACTTGAGCGAGAGCGGTGATAGCAGAGGAGGAGCAGTTAGCTGGTTTCGCAGTGAGTAAGCTCAGACTTGTCGTAAGGAGAAGATATAAGATACAGTATGCAAGTTAGCAGGACACAGTAGAGTTTCAATGAGAAACTGTCGGACTGTATATTTGTTTCTTTGCCGCTGTATTTACTCGAGAGGTAGAGCGAAGCTAGCCTAGCTGTTAGCTAACATGGACTAATGTAGGCCGCTGTGTCGCTGCTAGAGTGGAACTTAAAGGGCTACAGAAGATCGTTGCAGGACTGGATAACGAGAGACGGACTCCAGATAGTCACTCTGAGCGCCCACATCGCCCAGAGTACCTCTGGCAACGTGGGAACTGAGGGCCAGTAGATGTGGAGCACGTGGAAACCACACAACTGCATCATTCCTGAACTGCTGTTTCTTCGGATCGCTTTGAGGTTCTTCTGGACACAGGACGAAGTATTGCCCGGATTCATCTGTGGAAAATCACGATTACACAAGGTACTGAGTTGTACTTTAGTATTTTTGCTCGTTAAGGGAAGAGGCTCTGGACCGTGGAGTCGGTGGGACTCCTACATTCATGAGGATCTGAACAGGCCTGCAACGTAGGATATATTTTCTGCCGGCATTAGGTTTAGTTTTACAGTAGTGGGTTATATAACTGGTGTTTTACACTGTATAGGCAGATTCATTGTACGGTTGGAACAATGCTCTGTTTTTTTTCTGTTTGCCTAATTAAAGGAGGGTTACTATGGTCTACATGGTGTGTAGTGTAATTTACTGTAGTATTGTTCAATGTTGATTGATCCAAAAGCATTAAAGAGATATTCATATTAAATAGTAGAGTATACTGAAGCAAAGAACCCAAAACTCACTTATTTACTAACATTGCTTAAGTGAGGGCTACACATACATTCCAATTGATCCTAGTTATGAAACAGTGCAATCAAGTTCAGTTTATCATTCAAATTATCTCAAGGATTTCTATCTAAGGACACCCAGCAAATTGCATTGAGTAACTGACTTGCAGTATTCATTTCTCCAGGATGAGCACATAGCAATAGAAAAGCTGTATCTAAACTGAGTATAAATTTTATACATTTCTCCTTTTAGTTGGTTGTATTATCTTTTGTTTTTAAAGGTATTAGGACTTTAAGATGATCATTTGTAAAAAAAAAAAAAAAAAAAATGTTGAAAACCCCATATCATTTTAACTCTACTTCAAAACGATGTCCTACTGCGTTTAGGACAATCCCATTAAGTCCTAATAAAATACACAGAAATTTTGCAAGGTGCTGCATTTTGAGCTTCAATAGTTTCTAATATTGTGAAAACATCCCTTGGAGTGTTGCTGGGTAGATTTCATTAGAACAAACTCAGTTCTTTGCAAAAACCTATTGATTCTACACTTGGACAGTGACAGAGGGAGTGCTGACCTCATGGTGTTAAAATCCAAACAGCAAGGGCCTCAGCAAGTCCAAATCTATACTTCTATTAGCCATCTGATCATATGTATATCCATGTCGATGGGAAGCTTTAGGGGGTTAGTGTTTGCATTGCTTCAGTCAAAGGTCATGACTGACCAATAAAATATTTCTGGTGCACCATCAATAACTCCGACATGGAGACTAATACAGTATGTGATTGTGGGCAAGGGAAAGCTGCTGTGCTTGCTTTGAGCAGAATGGATGAACAAGAGGCCAAAAGGTGACCGGACAGACTTCAGCTCGCTGCCCCTGCACCCTCTCGTATGTGCATTTCATAGCGATAGGGGCAATTATAAAGGTATACTTCAGACAGGTCAAATGGGAGAGGGCAAAGTGCAGACCCTTTAAAGCACTGGTTGGAGTCAAAGGTTAGAAGGGACAGAGGACATCATAAGGTGCCCCTGGGTGTGGGGGTAATGGATTCAAGACAATAAAGACACAGACCAATGAGAAAAGAAAACATATTTAAACGATGATTCTGTAGACAAAAATACAAAGAAGCTAATGCAATCAGAAATGAAGAAGAGAAGTGACGACTTCCATCACTAGTAACTACATGGTGGATTTATGTTGCCATGTGATAAACTGTATGTTGTCTGTGGCGCCATCAGGCTTCATGGCTGTTAAATATGAATAGCTCAAGGTCACAGAAGGTCGTGGCTTACATTTAGCTTCAGTGACCAAATCCAAATGCAAAGGTCAAAGTGGAATTGCCTGAGTTGCAGCAACTGCAATGTTTGCTCATCACAATGTATGCATCACATTGGCAGTGATTTATGGAGGGAGATAAATGTAAGGATGGGAAGAAAACACTCTCTTTCTCTTATCCTGTCAGACTCGGTAAATACACTACTCACTCATATCAATCACCATGTCATTGTGTATCACCACTGTATGCTTCCTGCTCAGATTAAAAACCGTCTTTGGCTCGCTCTGCCTTTTCCCCTCAACATCTGGGGAACACAAGAAATATTGTGGTATTTTCACAAAAAGTCTGCATGTCTGCATTACAGAAACCTTTGGGACAAAATGCACAAGCCTTTTTCAATATGAAAGGTATGCCTTAATTATGTGAGAATATCGTTGCCTCTTCCATATACTGCCCCTTTGCTGTAATTTAATTCTAAGCATTGAACCTGAAACATTTCATTCTTCTCTAATGAGCTTCCATACAAGACAACAAATGACAAAAGGATGCAATTTCATAAAAATTCTAGAACATTTAAATGTCTTCATTTGCATTGTCTCAAGACATTTACGGTACTTACCTTCAACTTTAACACGTTTTTTTAAAAATTGCACATTTCAGAAATCTCAATTTTAGATTTTAAGCAACATATTAGATAAAGTAGTGAATGTTTGTAAAGTTGAAGGAAACAATGTATGACTTTTAATATTTGATAGAAATAAAACCTCAAACATTTGGTGTGCATTTATAATCACCTTCCTTCTTTTGTAGAACCACATTATGTAATTGCAGTGCAGTGCAGTGCTCTGCTTTAAACTTCTTCACAACTTTATCCCTGTGCTTTTTTTGGACATCATTATGCTGCGTGTTCACTCATATTCTCTAGAAAACTTCTGAAGCCATCACGACAGCTGTATTTATGCTATTTTGAATTTAAGCAGAGCTAGACTCTTATTTTCTCTTATTAACTCATTAGGTGTTGCCTAAATTCAGTCAGTTGCAAAGTAATTAAACTCCGATAATATGTACACTCTCTACATATTAGAATGCACTGTTCTAATATGTTTTATGCTTTCTTCAAAAACCATTGCAGATTACAAGAATTTTTCTCTGGTACGGGCAAATGAGCTTTTTGTTTTGCAGGAGGCAACTCAGTCTGACCGGGTCTGCAATTAACTCTGTATCCTGGCTCTTTGAGGTTTGCGAGGCTCTTGAACACAAATGTCTTCTCAGTGTCTCTTTGGCTCCTTAAATGTGAAAAACAGCCCAGCCACTGGTACGCCACAGCCTTTGCAAAACTGGCCCCGAGCGGTTCAGAATCCCGCCAGAGAAAAGTCCAAAAGAAAACAATCTTTTGAACTGTCGGCCAAAGCGGAAACATGGCGTAGTGGGCTGCTTCTTAATGTGAACCATAAAGATCTATTTTCCTTCCCTTCAATAGCAATACATTTGTTCTTTACTTTAATAAACATATTGCAGTTTTCCATGCCAAGATTAAAGAGTGATAATGCAGGACACTATGGGCACCAGTGCGTATTACCTGATACTTTCCGTTTAGCTCAGCATTAGTCTGTATTTCAGCCTCCTTGAAACTCCAATGTTACAAAAACCTACTTGATGCCAGGGAAATTTCATAGTTAAAGTATTGAATGCTTCTCCTCATTCAAGTGAAATGTACAGTGTTGACTGCTGAGGTCAAGTCTGAGGATTACATACCACACTTTTCCCCCTGCAGCCTTATGCCATATGTCCTTTCCCTTTCTGCACGAACAATAGTTGTGAATGCTGCTTACACGCAGGACAGGTCCTGCATGATCTGTCACATTCATCTCTATTTTGCATTCACCGTGGGACGTTTGAACCACATCAGAATCTATTACCGCCATGCAGATTTAGTCCCTGCTGACAACACAAATCACGATAAGATGGAGGAGTGACTCCATAAACACCCTCGTTTATATATCACATCTTATGCGCTGAATTGGATAAAAGATCTCACTTGTCGTTGGTCTATTTATACGGCCGGAGCGAAGATATGAGTATCATTACATCTGTTTTTATCTTTAACCTATGTCTTATAATGCCTCAATCAAACAGCAAATGTAAATAGGCGCATGTGTGCGTTTATCTGTGAGAGCATCCATCACTCGGCTAAAGGAATTCCAACTCTATAGTTTATGAAGGGAGATTTATGCTGTAATGCGTCAAATCAACAGACCTTTACAGTAAAATATGATTCTATCAATGAGCTGAATCAATAGTGCATGCAATACACTGTGTAATTATTACAGGGGTCTGTATCAATAAAGCTGTCATGTATGACCTCCTGCTAAAGGCTGCAGATAGAGGAGTCAAGGAGAGCTTTGAATCACGGCTCTATTCAGTGTTTCTTCACGTTTTGTCACTTTGCAAACACAGAGTTCTCTGTGATTTATTGGAATTTTAATATGATACAGCAATGGTAAGTAAGGCATTGTTGTGAAATGAAAGGAAATGGATGCATATTTTTCAGTGTTATTTTTACAAATGAAATGAAAAAGGCTAAGTGGCATGCATTTGAATTCAGCCTCTGAGTCAATGCCCTGAAGAATCTTCCACACAGAAATGGCATCTGTAAGTCTTTCACAGTTGGTCTCTCCCTGTTGTGCACATCTTTTGCAAAAAAAACCAACACAAAACAGATGGATTGAGAAAAAGCTTGTGACATTGTTTTATAATCAAAATCTGCTTTTGAATGTCTCCATAACTTTATAACGGACATCTTGTGTTTTTTCATTTTTTCGTTTTTTCTTTATTTATTATGCTGATTGTTCTCTAATAAATCAGAGAGACTTTAACAGAACAGGTGGATTTTTACTAAGATTAATTTACAAACAGGTTGAATCTATTTAATAATTAGCTGACTTCTGAAAATTCAAATTCAGAGAAATAGGAGATCAATACAAATACATACTGGACTTAATTTTTTTTTTTTTTTAACAATTGCATCATTTCCTTCCACGTCACAGTAATGCACTATTTTGTGTTGATCTAAGATAAATCCCAGTGGCAATCTTTTAAGGGCAGTTTTTGTAACATTATAAAATGTGGAAAAGCTCAAGTATAAATACTTTTGCAAAGCCACTGTACTTTGTGATGTGGTGTAATGCAATTTAAATATTCATAGCTAAGATAAAATTCAGACAAGGAAGGTTTCACAATATGTGACAATTTCCAGATAATTTATTTTACTCAACAATTAAGAGCACCGGACCTGGATAAAAAACAGTCCAAGACTTTCATTGCATGCAGAGATACTATGAATGATGAGGATGAGGCCGACTGCCTTCCTGTGGGTGCTAGGATCATTTCTTCCGAAATAATGCAGGAGTTGAAGAACGACTGTCAAAAAGAGCTTTGCATTGCACTGCGATCCACATTCACACACAGACACACAGCGACGGAGCGTGAGGCAAGGACCAATGAGGCAGTTTATATCGGGATTTTGTTTCACAGCTCTGGCCTCCTGGGAGCGAGGGGTCTGCCAATAACACTTAAGAGACAGAGCAGGAAAAGTAAGTGCTTTTATTACAGCTCATCACTCATGTAATTTCTGGCAGCATTTGTGATTACAGATCAAGTGATTGACTAACTACACATTCGGCGGGCTGAGTTATGAAAGGGGTGCCTGCCATCCCAGCCTCGGCAGATTCTCAGTGTCAGCTGTAACTCACGCTCTCCCAGAGTGCTAAATCAAAGAGTGTGCTGTGCAGCAGGAAGAGTTAAATGATAACCTGAGCTTTACAGTAAATCTGCTAGAAATTAAACCTGCACGGACGCCGGCCTGGCCCCCGATGCTGTACAGCGTGGGGTGAAAAAGGCTGGATGTAGGGGATCAATACAGGCCCCGATGGAGGTATTGATGGATGACAGGTGAAGTGAGAGTGTATGCGTGCGCTGTGAGGGGTGGGATTGAATTCACCCCGGGGTTAGGCAGAGAGCAGGGCTCAGGGTGTTTAATCGACAGGTCTCACCTTGAATCGATTGCCAGGAGTCTTGCAGGGCAAAGACGTGATACACACAACCAACACTTACTCAAACTGAAACAAACCACGGGGATTGTGGAAGGTGTGGGGGTTGGATGTCTCAATGCCATCAGAGAGGCGTGCCTGGATGTAGTGAGTATTGGGTTTGAAACTCACAAAAACACATTAAAGAATCAATTCAAAACCAATTTGATCTGTCTATTGTCTGTCTCTCTGGAGAGACAGAAACATTCTCATAGGTACTATTTTTTTTACAGAAATAAACATATTTTTCAAGTAAATGCAATTCAGCTTTGCCTTGTACAATAGAAATAAAAAGTTTGCAGACTTTTTAATTCTTATGTTAAGAATTAAAAAGTCTTGAGAAGTGTTTGCAAATAATAAAATGGAAAAGTGCATATATTACTATGAAACTACATTATTTAATGCTGTTTTTTTTTTTTTTTTTTTACCTTTTTGTTTACTCTTAAAAGTCTCCAGTTTGTCTTTCAGTTTCCTGGTCTGGTCAAATAAGAGCAAAATTCAATATTTGTCTACATTAACTATGCTATATGTGAAGAAAAACACTGCACATCACTGAACATAGCATGTCAAGGGTGAAGTAAGGTGGTGGCAGCATCATGCTGTAGTGAAGTTTATCTTAGGTACAGGGAATCTGATCAATTGATAGAAAAATGGAGGGCTTTAGACACAGAAATATACATTTTTACTAAAGACTTCAGATTTCCAGCAGGACAGCAACCCTGAACCTACAGTCATCGCAACAGCAGAGAACAAGATGTGTCTTCGTCAATGTCCATAATCCGTGGCAAGAAAAAACAATGTTCACAATTACTTCCCATGAAATTCCATCCGTCCATCGCAAATTATTATTTTTCTTTGTTGCAGAACCCTGTATCGGATATCCTGCTATCAGTGGGTCCTGCTCTTTAGGTTGCCAGAACACCAAGGGCAAAAGTGAAAGCAAAACTAAATGAAACAATAACAATACTGACAAAGTTATATGTAGCTCAGCTCAAATTTATTTTGTTTGTTTCATTTGAGTAAAAACAGATCAACATTCACTCCACAAGTTCAAAGGAGACATTGTTTTAAAAAAGGTTTGTTTTTAATTTAAAAAAAATAAATAATCTTAGAGTAGGCCTACAAACTCTGCAACACCAAAAAAAAAAAAAATTCCAGTCCTCACAAGAAGTAATGAAGCCTGTACATAAGTCAACTCAGAACATCAACGATTATACTTCACTTCACTCTGTCTCTTGAAATATCTTGCAAGAGACTAAGACCCTGTCATGCCTTTAAGAAACAACATACTGCAAATATTAAACTGAATGACAGTCTTAAATACATGGGTATTTCATGTATACCCATATTTACATGGGTATACATGTATATGTATGTAGAAAAAAAACTTAACCCTTACATATGCCTGTGCATAGAGTCAGCAGAAATCGTTTCAGAGAGGAACACATTTACCAAACAACAGTGTGTGATGAAATGGAATTAATTAATGTTGATCTACAGGCTGTTTTAAGGAGCAGGAAGCTACATATCTGCTACAGTAAAAAAAGAAGATATTAAACTTAGTTTGGTGTCTCCAGAAACATATCATCATCATCAAAAATGTAATAAAATGTATTCCTCATTTTGCTTCATTTTAATGTTTACAACATTAACACATCAGATGAACTTAATAATAGATTCTTAAAAATTCTTAATCAATAACAGAAATGACTTTTTTACATCACAGGGAAATTTTCAAGGTCTCACAATTTACTTCAAGAAGCTTACGTTGTGTTGAAATGGTGGAATAAATGAGACAGATATGAAGATTTCTCCCTGAAGAGAGAATGACACAGACAACAAGAACTTGAGTAGGTGTCGAAAAAAGGTTTTCTATAAAGTTTTTAATTTATTTATTTTATTTGACCATTTTTATCCTCAAACTTCAGACTAACTTGATCTAGAAGTAGTGATCTGTGAAAATAGACAGTTTATGAGCATAACAAGTGTTCCTCTAAGAAGACAATCAAGATTTGACTAATCCTGCTCTTTTCTGCTAATAAATACATTTTTTAATAGTTCCCTTGCTGAACAAATTAATAACTATTTCTGTTTATAATCTAAGCTACTTAAAGATTAGAAAAGCAGATTGAAAACCTTATGGTTGGTGGAGGTTCTTCTCAGTTTATATGTAGTTAATCATGATTGTAAATTGCATTTGTGGAAAAAAATACAAAACAAATTGAAGAAATATAAAGATTAAAATAACACTAGGAACAACAAATCATCATGGTTTTAAATGACTAAACCACAAGCTCATGCATCATCTTTTTTAACCAATTACTTTCCGAGCCCCTATAAAAACTTCATACGGACTTGCTGCCCTGCAACAAAACTAATGTGAGAAGCCGACCCAGACAGAGTTAAAAAAAACTGCAACATAGCGAGGATTTCTTAAAGACTGTTCTGTCTGCTTCTTCTTGGATCTTTCCTCGTCTCCCACGACCTCTCTGTCCTGTAAAACGCTCCCTTTCATTCGTCTACTGGAGGGTGATTGATGAGTAACCATTTCCTGTCCTGTCCATCCTCGTTGCAGACCTGGCTGAGGCAAAGGCTGTGTCATGTAACACTCCATTTTCCTCGTCTTTGTTTTTGTTGTTTCTTCTTTCGTCTCTGCACTCTCACTTTTTTTTTTTTTCCTCCCATCTTGAGCTTTTGTGAGCCTTTTGGTCTCTGCAGACGCTGCACATGCTTTGGTTTAATATGTATGCAGTCCTGTTCCAGCTATGACACATGGGTATTTCATTGTATATGTAATGTGCAAGCAAAGAAGTAACTTAGAGAAAAAAAAAACCCTCTGAGAATTATTCAGACTGCCAAAGCTTTTACACATATACTCACTTGACACTTGAGTTCATACTGAATCTGGGAAGAGACCTTATTGCTTCTTTTTTTTTAATCCTTTACTTTTACTCTGTGCAAACTGTAGGATATGCAGTTCATAATTTAAGGCAAGAGAATAAACTAAGGGGGTTTAAACTGATAATTGGTCTTTAGCATGTGTGCATCCAGGAAAAAAAGCAACAGACTGACTGAAGAATTAACTCCAAGAATTAACATTTACTAGTTTCACTTACATTTGTCTTTGTTGTAGTTGTCCTATGCTGTTTGGTAAGAAGACGTTTTCACACCTTGAAACATCATAACCACATAATATAATGCTTTTTATATTCTTACTATTAGTTGTCTTCAAATCTGGCATTTATGGAGGAGTGGTAAGAAAAGTAGAAAATGTTCATGAACAGCCATCAGAAGCCCCTTTTGCAGTTTAAGCACAATAAATAGCAGGAATGTGAGGAGGTTCTGTTAGATAAAAACTAAATGAAATTTTAACATGTGAATGCTGGTCTTCAGGAGACATGGAGGCTGGTCAATGGAGTTGGGAAGATGAATGGAGCTACAGACAACTCTGGAAGAAACCTGCAAGAAGATTCAAAAGAGATGTGATCTGATGAAAAATGTATCTTCCATTAATACAATGATTCTAACAGTGTTTTTCCCCCCCCAGCTGTTAGATTACATGTTCTTATTTTACAGTTAAAGCAGGAAAAGATGGAAGGAAAACTGCTTTTGTACTACATTAACACAAACCGGACATCAGTTCTGTCTTTGCACTAAACAAGCAAAAACAAAACCTATGAAAAAGGATCTTTTATGAATGCAATGGCTTTTGACTGCAATGCTGCACAGTCGCATGTTTCTGTGAGGAGGTGAGGGAACGGCCCTGGTAACGTTGCTTTCATCAGTCCGCTGTATAATTCTAATTGGCTTTATTAGAGGGCTTTAATCTAATACCAGCTCTGTGAGCTGCCTTTGGCTCTCTGTGTGTGTGTCAATAAGTGTGTGTGTGTGGACTTCTGATGTTTATGCTTTGCCATATTAAACAGACATGAGTAAATGGATTCAAACAACTTTATTAAGATGAAAAAGAGGGAGAAGAAGGAAAGAAAGAAAGCAGGATAGAAAGAGAAAAAAGACAGAAAGAAAGAGATAAAGAACGAAACAGAGAAAGAAGGAAAGAAATTTGGAGGTTCAAGTTCAATAAAGCAGCAGCTCTGCAGCTCAAATGTAATGAAACAGACTTAAGGCAAGAGAAACACAGCATGAAACTGCTCATTTGACCCCATTTAAAAACTTGATACCAATTAGAGACTTCTGTGTATAAATAATTTAGGGGATCTCTTTCACCGAGCACACAAATAATTTTACGAGCAAGCACGCATGTGTGCCTGTGCCCGAAACACACGGCAACCCATGAACGCACACGTGCACATAAAACAGATTCCACCACACTCTGGAAACAGACTTCTTAATGAAGCCTTTCGCAAAGTGAAAGTGGAGCAGAGTACGCATACTGGCCCATTTCTGCATTCGCTTCACCCTCCTCCCCTCCATCTCCCCTCTTTCTCTCTCTCTCACCTTCTCCACATCATTTGTTTTATGCATGTTTTCATTGTCTTTCTCTTTTGTCTCAATGAGTAAAATCACAACCCCTAATTTATGGCTACAAGCACAGACACTTCTGCAAACAAACTGGCTGATGAGAGGGGATGACTGAAAACATACGCCACCGAGCAGCGCGTGTAAATCTTAAAATGTCTGTTACTGTCTCTTTATCTGCGGTTATTTACATAAGAAATGACAGCGTGTGTAAAAGAATGCCTGTGATGCAAAATAATAATAATAAAAAAAAAGTCTGCGAGCTGGAGGAGAGGGGGAGTGAAGGGAGAAAAAGGGGGAGAGAGGAGGGAGTAAATCCAGTGACACAGAGTGGGGAGCACTCAGGTGTGGTGAGAGGATTATACAAAACCCTGAGTATGAATGACAGTAAACACCTGAATGATAGAGAGACCGTGGAGGGGTGGGAGTGCTGTGAGTTAGTGTGTGTTTGTGGGACTCTGGGTGACAGTTTCGTAGCCCTCTCTGAATGATTCTGAGAGGTGAGTGAAAATATATTCCTCACTTAATGCTTTGAGGGCTGTGCCACTTAATCAAGCAGAATTTGCCACACTGCATCATTCATTGCTGTACTGTACTTCATCCATAAAAGCACGGATTGAAGAAAGTGTGAGAACCAAGCAATGGATGGGCAACGAGGATGTCAATGAAACAGGAGGGGAAGGTGGAAGAGACAGATATCAGTCAGGAGTGCTCTGTTTCACTGCGGACTGAGTTACAGATTGGGCTTTAGGCAGTGCAAGTAAGTCAATAAAGAAGAGTAAAAAACAGGTAGGTGTTTTCTTTTTCACTTGCACAGTTTTCTTTCTCTGGGTTTCAGTGATGAGAAATTGCCTTCAAGTTCTCTGACGTGAGAAAGAGTTTTTGTCCATTCTCCCCTCTGCTCCCTGAAAAGCAAACACATCGTCTCCTGCACACAACATGTTTCTCTCTTCTTATTCTTGAATTCTGTCTGTTGATCTTTCTGGGTCCTTTTTCCATAGCTGCCATATTATTATTAACATTTCCTGGCCAGAGATTAAATTTGAAAAACAAAATTCCCAATACATTTATTCAACTATCTAAGAAGTTGAAGAGCTATGTTATTATAAATTGTTATTTAGCTACTTAACATCCAGTCTGTGCATGTCATTTGGGTATATGAAGGATACTGAATAAAGTGACCAGTCAATTCATATACGTCTGTGAGAAACAAAACTGCTGCATCATCCCCTGCAGGTTACAAAATAATCAGCTCTTACTCTGTCCAGTTGAACCATTTAGCCCCACCTCCTTCAGCACAGGTTTTACCATCACCATCCTTCCAGTCAAAACCAGTGGAAATGAGCAATAAACCACATTTTTCAAAGTCCTGTCATAACTGAGGTGACAAGCAAAATCTGGGTGTTACAAACAGTGTAAATGAACAGATTCACACCAGTTTAAGTTTTAAAGATGATTGACATGATCTTCTTGGGCATTTGCTTTAGCCTCATTTTTCACATCAGCATTCATTATGACTTGTTGCTCATCAGAGTCATATTCTTCAGTCCTAAACATATAATTTTGAACCACTTACAACAGAGGCCACCCTGCTCTGTTTGCTCTTCGTCATTGTAATGGGAAAACGTTAAACAAAATCAAAATTGAGGACAATCTAAAGTTGCTGGTTCAGCAGCGTGTTTAAAAAGCCAACACATCAGCTGGAGAGTTGCGTCTTTGTGTTGATCCTCGCTGTTTTTCATCTATGCTTCATCTATATTCAGTCCTTACTGCCCTCAGTAACTTGAATGTCCACTACACAGAAAACAATTATGTTTTTCTTTGACTTTTAAAAACTTGATCTTTTTCTGAAATTGCGTTATATTTATATTTACATTCATAATTTATTGCCTTGCTCCATGTTTATTACAATTATGCTGTTATTTAAAAGAAAATACACCTCTGTCCATTATCTTTAACCAGAAGTTGGTTATGTTAACCACCTTGCATTCTCTTGTCAATACAGCCCAGCTGGTTTTTGTTAACTTACATGTTTAAGCATAGATTTTCAGCGTTTTTTGGCAGGGTTGCCAACATATTTATCCCCAGTTGTGCAATTCTCAGATGTGTTTTTAACCTTTGACTTGAGGTTAAATTCAGAGGAGAGCAATACATGTCGATTTCTAGATCTTCCCTCGGTTAAATCCCTCACCTCTTGAGCTATATCACTGTACAGCGCTGACTCTACATGAAACGTGACCCCATTTCACCCATGGCGACCCCCCGCACCCCGCTTTATTCATTCGTAGCTTTGGAAGATGGAGGAGCACATGGGAAGGCATGCCAAAGCAGTAGACACTTTTAAGCAAAGATTAAAGGTTTTTCTTTTTAATCAGACATTTGGCAACGATGTTAGCATTTCACCCTGATGCGGGCTAAAGATCAATTTTTAATGCTGCTATGCACAGAGCAGACAGAGTGATTGGCAAGAGAGATGCTATTTACAAAGGATCTATTTACAAAATTTTGCATAGAAATATGCAGAGGGCACAATTGACATCTCTGACAGAATTTTAAATAAGTTTTTCGTCTTTTTCACTTCGTCAGGAGGCACGACCTGTGAGCCCCTGATGAATGATTGTGTGTGTTCGTTCACATGAGTCTCACATGTAAGAATATTAAAGGGATCTACACCTCTCCCTTGTGTTGCATTATACTTTATTTCTTCAACTTGTGCTGCCAGGGGCTGGGTAAGTAGGTCAATCAACCCTGGTACAAACATCTCATCATAACAATCCACAAAGAAAATGCTAATGAATGTGACTGTTTTTAATCCATACCTCCCCCAAACCTCCCATTCTTCTTTGCCATTAATATACCTTTAAATATGCAGTAAATGAGAGTTACAAGTATTAGCATGAATGAAAAACACATTTTATTTTATTTTATTCTGATATTGTTTTTTTAAAAGTAGAGTATGCAGATTTTGTTAACAGAATCAGCACCCTCTAAACATTAAGTGTACAAAAGAGATGTATAATCATCTTAAAATCTTAAGTTTGGGAAAGTTTCAATGTCAGTTTCTTTCATGTGCCGTGGTAAAAATCTATAAAGAACTACAACTAGTACAACTAACCTAGTAATGAGCTACAAAACAAAGGCTTTAACTGCATATATTTGTCTGCCAACAGGTCAAACTGCTTAACAGCAGAATTTTCAAGAAGTTATTTTCTTGAATAACAAATCTTTTAAATGTTTGTTATTCAGAATTTGGTCTAATAATATAAACTATTGTCTTCATGTTTTGAACATAGCAGTTTTTATTTATTTATCTGATCTCCATTTGAAGTGTTTTATATATATATATATATACATATATAAGCAGAAGAAATCTGTAGGGGGGCAAATAGTTTCTCAGGTTCCTTCTAAGGTGCAAATCCACTTTTTTTCCAAACAATCTCAGTAAAATGCTGGCTATATGTTTACTGATGTCTTCCTGTTTGGAAGGTGAACCTCTCCTCCAGACTTGAGTCCTTTGAAGCCTCTTAAAGGCTTTCTTACAGGATGCCTTGTGTTCAGGACCCTCCTTCTTCCCATCAACTTTGACCAATTTCCCCCTAACTAAGAAAAGCATTCCCTGGACCACCACCATTTTTTACCCTGGTGGTCAATATGTTCAGAGTGATGCTTAGAGTTTATCTTCCTCTACATACATAGTACTTTGGATGAAAACTGAAAAAAGGTATTCTCCTACACAGCTTGAGGAAAACTTTAAACAGGACTTGTTCTTTTCTTTCAAGTATGATATTCCATATGCCACTCTTCCATAAGGGCCAGTTTTATAGAATCCTATGGATGAACATGACCTGATAGGTTTGAAATGTAGCCATTTCCAGATAATGGATTGAACAGGATTCTCTGGGACGTTACAAGCGTGGGATATTGTTTTATGAGCGAACCCTTCCTGAGTTTTCATTATAGTGTTTGATGTCTACTGTTCCTCCTCAGACATTCACAGCTGAATTTATACTAAGATTACATTACATGGAGGTGAACTCTATTTCAAAACTGACTTTTGAAGGGAATTAATTGATAACTTGATTTGGTTGGAAGATTGTTGTCATAACTTTGTAAAATATGATCCACCCCAAGGGGCATGAATGCTTTTAATTACGCTGCATAAGTAAATTGAATTTACATAGACGTTAATATATGGCATTTATCTATATTTTTTCTTTATTGTTATATTATTTTTGCTTATTCCTTCATCCCAAACTACAACCTGGTTAGAACCAAACATAAATATGGCATCTATTATTTCAGACAATATTATTTGGGCTTTTGCAACATTCAGTTTAACTTCCCTTTTGGTAATTTTCAAACATAGGACTTAGATAAAATTATTAAATAAAAATGTCAATAAATGAGGGTCTGGCTTCACAAATCATTTCATATTTAAGTAAAACAAGTTCCTTCAGCTTTCTGTTTTTCTTCTGTATAACCTCTGATGAGGCGAAACCTTTTTTCTTCTGCTTTGCTGCTGAGGTAAATTCAGACTTTATTAAAAGCTGCTTTTTGATGGTACGTATAAGTTAAATAAACTTTTGTTGAATAGGAACATTTATTGAAATGTATGCAGCACGGAATAAACAAATCAGACACAAAGGAGGTCAAACAAGTTAAGTATTTAGACCAACACAAGTTCTAAGACCTAACACTGATGCCCTCCATGCATCGGCCTCAGAGCCCTTCCAAAAGCGAATCCATCCATGAATCTATTCATTACAGGCCTGTTTATTGGTCTGTTTTCCAGCCTTCCACTCATTCATGCAGTCAAACAGGCTTCTAACAGGCCAGCCCACACATCATTGATCCAGTGATTGACCCTGCATTGGGTTGATCAATACTCTCTTAAATGGCATCGCTATAAGTGCTTAGGGACAATGGCTGGACTACTGTTTGTGCAGTTAATTTCAAGGTAGCAAGACCGTGTAGGACTCACACTCAAGTAAGCTCTTCTTTATGCTCAACTTGTAAGAGCTGTGCAAAGAAAAAGATGGAGATCAAAACAGGATACTGAGTAGGCAACAACCAGCCAGCGGTGCACTGAAAAAATGATTCATGCCAGTGGAACTTCTTCGCATCTTCAAATTTTTACACAACTTCAGTATAAATTCTTAGACATCAACACAAGGTACTGTACAATTCAGGAAGGGAAATAGCAAATATGTTGCTTTTTTTTGTTTGTTTGTTTTATTGCTGACACTGTCCCCAGATGTAATATTTCGTAGAACACCATTTTGAAGCAAGTACAGCTCCAAGTCTTTCAGGGTAAGTCTGTCCCAGCTTTGCACATCTAGAGAGGGAAGATGTTGCTCAATTATCTGTGCAAATTAGCACAAGCTCAGTCAGCATGGAGAGCATCTGTAAACAGGTACAGTTCAAGCTGACATCCAACAATGGATTTATTTTTACCACTCTTGCATAAGGTCCAGATTTGGGCTGCTTCAGCCTCCTAATTCCCTTTTTGACAGATTTTCCTCCCTGATCTGTGAAACTTTGCAGTTCCTCCAGAGATACCAAGAGTCTTTTTACTCACACATTTAAATGGCAATGTGTCATTACACAGACATAGAAAAACAAACAGCAGTGGCAAACTTTCAATAAAATTAAGCTAAAATTTAACACTCCTTTATAGAAAAATGCAAAGAAAAATGTATTACTTTTACTATGTTAAGGCAAAGAAGCAATAGTTACAGCAGACTCATGTTCAGTATATCACTGTTCAGTTCGTTGTGTCTTGGTGTGAATACAGAAACCCTGTTGGGCTACAGCTGGGCCCAGGTCTTGGCATTAAATGAGTGGGACTCTGACAAGTCTCGGAGTTCTGTCTGTGCAGTTCACAGGTCTCGTTAGCCAAGGTGTCAGCAGGGGTGGAAATGGCTGTGTGTGAGTGTTTCTGGGAGTGTATATGTGTGTAAGCTGAACATTAGACAGCGCTCCTGCCTCCACCTCCTCACCTGACACCAGCAATAAAACTAAACAGGCCAAGGTGCTATGCTGTGTTTGTGTGCGTGCAGGGGTGTGTGTGTGTGTGTGTAGGGGTGCACAGAGAAAAAAGGCCATGTGTGCTGCTGGGTTGTTGATGCTGTCACCAATTTGCCCGGGCCTCCAGATGGGAGTAGGAGCAAGGTGACGGAGCTGCGGCTTGATAAACACAGAAGCCCTGCTTCGATTTTCCATCCAGTCCACTTTGGAAACACATGGCTCTTCCCGTGTGCTTGCGGTCCAAGGAAAAAAGGAGGGTTGGGGGCCACAGCAGTGTGATAGTGACGGGCATGGAGTTTGGGAGAGTATTAGATAGGAGGTAGACTCAAAGAGGGAGTGATGAAGGCAAGATGGAAAGATGAAAAGGTAAGAAGAGGAAAGAACAAGTTTCAAGACAAGAGGGCTGAAAAGCAAACTGAGTTGTGCACATTTGAAGTGAGCTTGCAACACACCCACATACATCTTTTTACAGTCCTTCCTCTTCCCAACTCTCACTCTGGCATTCTCTCCATCTTGCTGTTTTGCTCAGTAAAAAAAAAAAAAAGAAGAAAAACTTGCAGTGTTCCGCCTCTCAAGTGATATCAGAAGTTTTAAAGACCAGCTCCAGCTGGAGGAGCAGAGAAGTGCTCCCTCTGCCCCCCTAGAGAGTTAAGGAGATCACTTTTTAACCCCTCCTCCTCAACCCCCCACCCTCCTGCTCCTCTTTTCCGTGCCTTAACACCAACATAAGAGGACAAGTGTGGGCTCTAAGCACCAGTGATCAAACACGAGCGGCTGCTGGGTACGCTAGGCTCAGGACTGTTGGCCTAATAGGATTGGAAGCCCCCAGGTGAGCCAAAGGACACCTCCAATCACCGTGATTAGCCCCAGGCTAAGCTACATTTCTAGCTATGGTACTGAGTGATGTATAGTACTAAAAGGATCACCTTGGTTGTGAAGAATGCCGGCGATGCAGAGTGTAGTGTCATGGTTGAATGTGCATGTCAAAGTTTTGTGGGGGGAATGACTGGATTTTAAAACTGCATGTCGTTTTAATGTGTCAGAACGATCTGGAAATTTTGACTGTTTGTTAATCATGAAGTTCACAGAGGCGTATGATGTGTGGAGCTGCAGAATAATCCTGTCTTTTGCGCTAGGTGTGAAAAACAGAGGAGGCTCTTCACTTGTATGAACATAGGTGCAATGCATAGCTTCTCAAACATTAGCACAAACAAGCAGGGTTATATATGCTCTTGTGGTAAAACAGAAACCTCCACAGATCCTCTGCACAGAAATGAACAAATGGGGGGCTTACATATACATAAGGTGCTCAGATAATCATGCACAGACAGGGTTTTATAAACTCATCACACCACAAAAAACAATTACCAGAGCCTGAGCTCATCACTGACTAAGCAAAAGTCATCCAGCGTGTAAAACACACAATATAATTAGCACACATCAAGCTGCTGGGTCCTACTGTGCATTAATGATGCTTCCCTCTGAAGTGAATTATGGTTTGATGAGTGAGAAAGTGGGTGAGGAGGGGCTCTATGGAGGAAAGAAGACATCATTTGGAAAAGATGATCAGATGTCAGAGAGGAAAGAAAAATGAGGAATATTTAAAGTTGGAAAACTTGGATCACACATTTTCAGACTCGCCTCCCCTTGAAACTTTTCACATTTTGTTGCATTTGAAACATCAGCACTGATCAAAAAACCAACACAATGTATTGGACAGCTGACACGCAGGGACAAAATGACACGTTTTTCAAAGTTGTGTTAGCATATAAAACTGTAATGGTTTAGTTTGCATTTTTATTCAGCTCCTCTTATTCTAATCTGCCTGAACCCAGAGCAACAAATAGCCTCCAGAAGTCCTCAAATTAGTAAGTAGAAGGGGATTAAAATACAGTAAAATCTTGTTCCAGTATGTACCTCAGTTTTCAAGTCATGGTTGATACACTTAAAGAGAAATAAATATTTTTCATTTTTTATACATAACAGTGGAATAATTTTACAAATTTGTGATTGTAGCTTACCTTTGTTATGTTTTAGAACTTCAAAGGGTGGCTAGTGAAGAGCTCTCTGGAGATTTGATTTAATTATTTTCAATTGACTTATAATCACAAATATAATTCAACAATAAAAGCACCAGAAAGTAAAGGTGGTTCATTACTTTTAACACAAGTCTGACTTGATATTTGACCAGAATTCCACTTTAAAGTTCAGCTGTTGTGATTTTATCTCCTCAGAGGGAGTCCTGCTGACAGAAAAGTCACAGATCACTGTTTAATCCATCATTAGAAAATGAAAAGAGTGGCAACACTGCCAATCTACCAGGCTTTTTCACATATAAGAACATTAATCACAAAAGCAGCCAGCAGTTTTATATTTACTCTGGAGGAGCTTCACAGATCAGAGGGATATTCTGTTGACAAAACATGGTTGTGTACTCCACAAAAGTGGCCTTTATGGGAAATTAACAAGAAGGGTCACATTGCTTAAAGAGAGTCATTTTAGGCCTCATGCTCTAATTATATAAAACCAATCGAATAAAATAATTTTGGCTGCAGTGCTCTAACACAACACCTAATATCACGTTGAACACATATAGCCACTGTGTGTCCTGTGTGGATGTTTCAGAAGAAGAAAAGGGAAACTTTTCAGTCTCAGGTTCTGCAAAGCAGGTGGAGACATACCCCAAAATGATTTTCAGCTGTAATATTAGTAAAAAGGTAGTTATTCAAAGTATTGACTTGAGGAGAGGGAGTCTGAGCATAAATGCAAACCACAATTTTTGCTTATATTTCTAAAATACGTTGTGTCTCCTTTCCTTTCCACTTCACGTTTATGCAAAACTTTTTGTTCTTCGTAGAAGAAATTGAAGTTTCAGGTTCGAAGAAAAATTCAGGTAGGTTCTTGGGGTCGAGCAAAGTACCATTTTTAACATTGTATGAGAACCTACTTTCAGGTTTTTTTGCTGAATGTTTGCAAGTGTCGAAAACTTACAATCTCAGAGCATTGTATGTGTGGTTTTTATTTAAAAAGATGATTAGAATTATTTAGGTAACATTTAGGACGGTAGCTACATTTTCCTTTATTATAACTAGTAAATTTTACTACTTTACTGTGAGATTAATGCTTTTTTCAGACTGAAGATAATTGTAGCTGGCGGCAGTAGCCGAAAAGCAATGCAAACTCAGCCTTCTGACATTTGAATTCAAAATGTATGTGCTCTTTTTTTTACTTTTTTCATCTAAAACTCTTCTTTTTATTAAAAAGGGGCCTTCATCTGCTTTACACTTGACCAGCCTTTGAAAACATAATTTGCACAGTCTTTCTGACACATACCTTACGGCCTGCCAGCGGAACGGCCTGGGGGGTCCGTAGGCTTTGGAAGCCTGCGTGATAACTGACCCAGGGAAACACAGGGGATCTGACCCCAGAAAAGCAGCTCTCCACCTGCTGAAGATCTAAGCAAGAGGGCAAAAGTTCAGATGGATACATCAGTAAGACATGCAGTGTCACCAAAATTCATATAATTTCTAACAGGGCATGTAAAATTAACTTAAATAAACAAGATGGCACATTCCTACAACACGTTTCTCACCTAATCAAGATCATTATTTTCTGATGCGCCTGTATGCAATAGTTGCTTTAAGTAGAACAAATCACATAAACTTTCATAAAAACAAAGTTTGATCTCTCCCCAAAATCAAGAAAGAAACACTGACCTCAGTCAGAAATAGATGAAAATGTAGATTATGGATATTTAGTTTGGGTAAGAAAGAAGAAGTATATTTAGAACAGCCGACTGACACGGCCGTCCTTCCCACCAACCGCACTCTCTCATCTTTTTTATTGTGCGCTGAGCCGAGGGAGCACATTCTCAGTTGGCACGTACCAAAAACACACACTGTACGCACTCGCAGACTGTAAACACTCAAGCATCCTGTCATTCATCCCACCTCAGTCTGGCTTTTTAAACCCAGCACTAATAAATTTATATTTACTGCCTCGCATTGAGGACTTTTAAATTATAGCATACAATAAACCTGGCACACACATCTCAAAAGCTCTTTCAGGGAATGTTAAAGCAATATAGCAAGCAATTTTCCAAAGTGGATTACAAATTTCACATCCAGGTTTTATTGCACATTACGATAACTTAACCACATCTAAATGTTCCACATAAATGGGAAATATGTGCTGCTTAATATGCTATTTTTCATTTTTTAAGAAGCGCTTTGCAAACCCTGCCAAGCACAGCGGCATGCTGGTTTGTGCGGTGGGGGAGTCAATAATCTTTATGAGGTGGATTTTAATTACAAGGAGATAACTGAGTATCCTCCTTACGGCAAGCCTCCATCAATCTCTATTCTGCATCAGGCCTTGGCTTGCACACACACACTGCACGCCGACACACAATCTCACACACACTGTGTCTCATGCAGACTCTGATACCTTTTCAGACATGATTGATCAATCAATCAGCAATGTCTTATTTTCATGTCTGTGAAGCAAACCTTATAAAAGCATATTCGGCAGGCGTTGGTTGATGGCATTTTGCTGTGCGTACAAACACATGTTTCCACAGCAAAGCCCAGACATACAAACACCTTTTGAGAAACACACACACACACACGCACACCCCCACACCCACGCACACCCACCCACACACACACACACCCACACGCACGCACCCCCTCACACACACCACAGTGCTTGTAGAGTAATTCAACTAAAAAAGGTTAAGGCTGGTGTTTTCCCAAAGAACGACAGTCTGCAAAAGGTCAGATCAATCATGTGCTAAGCATGTCTCGTAAGCAATCCATAAAGGGCTTGTTTTAAATAATAACATTTTATAGATCACTTAAAGACATAACCGTACCGCGGGCAGGTAGGGCCTCGCTCGCCAAGCGCTTCTCGATGCGCCAAGAATTCAAATGCAACAAACATAATATGTTGTTACTGCACTTCATTTAATGAACCAGTGACATTTGTAGCAAAAACCCCTCTGCAAACAGAGCTTGGCAAGCATCTCTGCTCTACAATAAGCAATTCTTTTAACGGAACATTGCGATGCAGGAGCCGGCTGTAAATGTGTCCCAGTCCTGAAACAAATGCTTTTTTTTCTCATTTTAGATGCGGCATTACATTTGAAGGTGGGTTACATTTGTAGCCGAACCAACTTAATTTGAGGTTCTGGCACAAAGCAAGCAGCAGATGAGGACGAACTGCTTACTTGGCACTTTTTAATGGCACAAATGTATGAGGGCTAATTTTGTAGCAGATCAGTGACAATCTCAGAGCAGAGGGGGAACTGAGTCAGATTGCCAAAAACCATCAAAGTTAGAGGATAAAGACAGAGACGATAAAAAAGAGGCATCCTACATTAAATGTCTTGAAACTCAGCAGAAATGCCCTCTGAGCTATGCTTTTTAGGAATTACAGTAAGATCTATTAGGTCTGATTTTACAAAAGAAGTCCAAAAAAGACGTCATGCTTTTTTCCTTTCTCAAACAACAAAGTAGCTAGAGGCTTAGCTGGAGATCCTAACAGGGAAGTTTTGGGACAGCTGGTTGAGCAACAAATCAAATCATTAAGTACATCCTCTAGAACATAGAACCGAAACTGGGTGCAGTGATCCACACTTACATTTGGCTGAGGAGATACCGAGAGCTAATGAGGTTGAATTTGTGCTCCGAGTTATGTCATTTGAGGACACTGAATCCTTGTTGTGTTAATTAAGGCTCGATGAAATGATGTAGATGAAAAATTTGCATGGCTAACAGCCAAAGCAGCAGATACTACTGGGAGAATGAGAGTTCCAAGTTAATAAGTTGTTTCTTTGTATTTTACAGAATGAATATGTCTTTTAAGGTTTATATTTATTGATAATGAGACATGCTTTCAGTGACATGTTTCTACAAATTGAATTCTTAAAGTTATTTACTGTAAAAAGGCTAGCACATTGGAGCAGTGATTACAAGTGGATCAGTAATCTGATGGGTTTGAATCCTGGCCTGAGGTCTGTTGGATGGAGTCTGCATGGTCTTCCCGTGCTAGTGTTGCTTCTCTCCAGATGCTAAGGCTTCCTTTCCCAGTCCATAAAGATGTTTAATTGGTGCTTTTAAAAGTTAATTAAATTTTCTAATAACTTTTAATTGGTAATTATTGACCTTATCTCTCAGGGATGTAAATATGATGAAACACAATATTATTTTTAAAAGAGTTTTTAATTGTCCCTAGTCCCGTGACCTGTGTTTATTTTGCCACATCATAAAGTGAACAAGCACAAAAGAAAAAAAAAACTAGACAATGGAGAACTACACAGAAAACGTGGCAACTTAGGGTCACAAAGTCTCCATAACAACCATTAGATGAGATCTACATGCCAACTGGTTGGATGGGAAGCATGCCAGAAAAAAAAAAGCTTTTTTTACTTATTCAGTGAGATGTAGCCTACTTGTGACAAAAGAGTGATTTATTTTAAGACTTTTTGCATCTTTACATTCACATTTCTTCTTGACTGTATAATATCATTTAGCATCAAGCTAAATTGAAATAAATATGAGAAATGTTGTTTACAATTACATAAAAGTTATTGACTTTTTCTGGTTTGTGATGTGGATGTGTTCATTGTGACTTCTCTCAGCTGTCCTACTCCTCTCCTCTCTGCCCGCTTTCTGCTCTCTGCACATCAACATGCCCTGACATATGTTTGAAATTGAGCACAATATGCACGGGTTTACGTTTGAGCGTATGTGTGCGTTGGGAGGTAATCTGACTCTTTAATTGCGCATTCGTATGTGTGCTACTGTGAGGATTTGTAGATGCGTGGCAGCATATGTTCCTGCTGTGAGCGTGTGTGTGTAAGTATGTAAAACGTAAGTGTATTCGCTTCCATCAAGGAGAGCGATTGCGCGTGTGTCTCTGTGTGTGTAGGTTTGCATGCATTTATGTACGCAAAATGAGGATACCTGAGCGTGTGCACGCGTCTGAGTGCTGCCCTGTGTTTATATTTGTATGTGAATGTTTCCGTGCGTCTGGGTGAATGAGCGCTGTCAGGTGCTACTCCATGCTGTGCCAGCTGCATCTGGAGCCATCTGTGTTTCGGCTCAGTGGGAGCCGAGCGGATGACTTTAATGTACTTGAACCCCAGACAGACCTTTCCCAGACAGTCGTCAGTATAAAACCAAGACAACTGGGCCCAGCCAAGCTGAACCGGCGGATCTGGGTGGTGAGCAGAAGACAGACGCTTTGGTTACACTCTAACCCCCGGTCAGACTCACTGGGGAGCCTTTTGGCAGCCAGATATGCACAAACACTGGAATCTGTTTGTTTTAATGATACAATGGTAATATACTGTATGAGAATACTCTTTGCTGCCCTCATTTCAAAATGTTTTTATTCATCAAAGTATGTCAGTACATCTACAAGATTTGTGCGAGTCCAAACTCAAACTGTTAAAGAAACGCTTTCAGACAAGGCTGTTTTTGAGAAGTCATACAAATTAAATCAAGCAATAAAAATAAATAAATAAAGTGATGTAAATGCATGCATTTACTTTTGAGGACTTTGAGAACAAATACACTATTTACAGGATTGCACTAGTGAGACATTTTTACATTCACAGCAGGATGTTAACTTCGTCATGTTGTATAAGCATGGAAAGATCATTTAGTTCCAAAGCAGAGAAAATAACTAGATTGATCAGTTAAATTTGTCATTTCTGATGTGTTTGCATGCTGAACAGTCTCTGCTTCTACAGATGCAATGAAGAATTGCATAAAGTTCTCAAATGTCATATTATAAATACCTAGAAGCCCTTTTCGGGTACTGGATGTTTATACCCATTCCATCTTTCTCGAATATTAACATTTGTTACAAATATCTGCAACAAAGATATTTGTTTTTGGATTTTGCATGCTAAAACAACACAAAGTAATGCATTAAAGTGAATTTATATTCAGCCCCCCATTCTCATCTCATCTGACCAGAGTACCCTCTTCCACATGTTTGTGTTTCCTCTAAATGGTTTGGTGGCAACTGGATATTGAACTTCTTATGTCTTTGTTGAAATAGTAACTTTAATCTTGATACTTTTCCAAAAAGGCCAGATTTGTTAGGTCTAGATTTTTTAAGATTTTTTAGGATTTTTAAAGATTTTTTAGGCATAGGTAACAGATTCGCCTGCGTGAGCAATAGATCTCAGTTCCTCCATGTCCCCGTTGGCTCCTTTACTGCTTGACGCTCTCCTTACCCAGCTGTCATTGTGCAATTGGACGGACATGTCCAGGTAGCTTTGCAATTCCACTTTCTGTTGATAGATTTTGAGATGCTAGAGCTTGGGACATTGTTTTTTCACCTTCTCGTAGTAATTGATCCCTGACCTGCCTGGTGGTCTTTGGTCTTCATGATGTTATTAGTTTTTTTTACTAATGTTCTCCAGCAAACATCAAAGGCCACTGCAGAATCACTATATTAATGATGTGATAAAATTACACACAGTTAGACTCTACGTACATAGTAGTTAAGTGACTTCTAAAGGCAGTTAGTTGCAAAGCGTTTTATTTAATGGTGAAATTGTAAACTCATTTACTCAGCTTATGCTAATAAGTGTCATACTAAATTTCTTTTTTGTTAAATATTTTGGTAATCCTGTATCCTTTTTCTTCCACTTCTAACACAAATAAAATAGACTATTTGGTTAGTGTTTGTGACTTGGTAATATTTAGGATTATTGTATCCAAAATCCCACCATTATGTAAACATTTTTCTGCCTTTAGATTTAAATTCCTTCTCATAGTCTGTTATGCAGAAGAATAACATAAGCAGAAGTCTCTCTATTGAACATGATAACTACACACAACACTTCTCCCACAAAACCAGCCACAGTTTAGTATATCAACGCAGAGGCCTCACACTAGAAGGACAGTGCAGTGGCCAAGTAATGATTCTGCAGCAACAATATGATTAGTGAAGCACAAAATCAATTAATGCAGCAGTAGAATCAATAGGTGTCTCTCAGCATATATGTACTGCAGTTAATTAATAAACAAAAAAGGCATTAAGCAGCAGAGCATCAGACTGTGGCGTAGACTGTCATCAGTCACAAAGTGTGTACTGATGACATCAGCAGGAAGACAAAGGCAAAACATGGGCAGATATAAATGTGAGTATAAAAACACGTTCACGGGCAAGAGGTTATGAGAAGGCATTAAACACAAACACATGCACAATTATTTCAAATTGGGCATGAGAGTAAAATACTTTTATTCTCAACCAAAGACTTGGAGATTGAGAATATTTGAGAATATTCTTAATATTATTAATTTGAGAATATTATAATATAATGATGAGTTTGCAATTGCATCCCAAACCATATTAGCACAAATTTGGAAGAGGCCCAGAGTTAGATGAGGCTTACATTAAGCTGTAACTAAGCCTAGGGATTCACCACCAGTACTCCCTATTTTATGCTTGATAAACCACTATGATCCATAAATACAAGAATGCAAACAGTAAATTACCACACTGAACCCGTTGTTTACAGATAGCGCCTTGGAAAAGTATTAACACAGGGTGAACTTTTTTTTTCTTACAATTTGTTGCAATACAAACACGGATTTTAATGTAATTTATTGGATGTTTATGTGATAGATCATTATGGCAAGATGTAAGGACTAGAATATGCTGTATTTTTATGTGTAGAAGTTAGGGTATGACTACACCATATTTGTACCTTTACACCTTTAAAGGTACTTAATATTGAACTTAATATTCACCCATTTGCATAATATTCCATTCTTAATAAATTAGATAGCATCTCTGAGCATAAACTTTAAAGCCTTGCTACAGATTTAGTAATTTGATTTAGGTCTGGACTTTGACTTGACCACTGAAACACTTTGAGCAAGTCTTGATATAAATCCTCAGGCTGTTGCCTTCATTCTGCTCTAAAGAATATCTCAGTCTCTCTACTCCTTTGCAGCCTTTAACAGATTTTGTGCCTGGATTGGTCCGTATGGTATTCAATTCATCTTCCTATCAAGTCTGACTAGCTTTGCTATTCCTCCTGAAGAGACGCATTCCCGCAGAAGGATACTGCCACCGCCATGTTTCACTGTGTGGATGGTTGTAATGGGTGATGTGTAATGTGAGTTTTACAACAAAAACTGCATTTTGTTTGCAGACCAAAACATATTATTTTGGTGTTATCTGAACAGAGTTTCTACAAGTATGCAGTTTCTTAAGGCAAACTTTGATCAGGGCTGTTATGGCTTTGTATTAACAGAGATGACTTCTTCTTGGCTTGCCTGGGTTCTGGAGGCAAGCCAAGCACAGTTCACCCCTATTTCAAGTCTTTTGTCGTCTCGAATGAGTATTTAACCAGAACGTTCCCCTGTAATTAGCACCTTCCATCCTCCCAATCTGATTTGACCAACTACTCTGTCCCTGACTGATTAGACATTATTCCACAGGATAGCTATTTCTCCTACATAACTTTTCACAAACTAAGCGGGACTTGTGGAGTTCATTCAGCAATTGGTTTCTTCTTGTCACTCATCTCTAAAAAGCTATGTATATTCTCTGCTTTTTCCATTGTTTGAACCAAAGAATAGCCTGTGTGAAAGTCTAAGCGTGACTGTTTTCTGTACAAAATATGTCCTGATAAAGGTGACCGTATCTGTTTTGGCTGAGCCACATTCTCTCTGACATCATTGAAATTCCTTCTCACCTCAATTATGTGATGTAACCCAGGCTGTCAGTCTTTCAGTCGCAATAGAAGGAAAAACAATAAGATTTTTATCTGTAATACTATTACCAGTCACAATAGGTTCAGAGCTGCTCAGATTTAACTCTGTAAGGCAACAGAGAACTTTATTAAGTAGAAGACATTTTGTTTTTCTCCTTTCTCTGCTACCATTGGGCCTTTGAGCCCAAGAGAGAAAGTTATCTGGTTTGTAAAAAAAAAAAGGGCACTTTTCCTAAGTAAAAAAGGAAAACAAACAGTGTTATCTTTCAGTAAAAGGAACCTTTCTTATTTTTTTACATGTTTATGGGAGTGGTTTCGGTGTAGCACCGTGCAGCTGATTAAAGGGGGAATCTTAATCAGGTGGTGCAGACTGCCGGGGGCCCCTGGGGCCGAGAGTGTTCTACATCCTGTCAGACTCCACAGAGAAACAATCAATCATAGAGTGGCTCCTCGACAGCAGAGAGAGGGAGGTAAAAGAAGATGGGAGAGATGAAGGAGGGGTATGGGAAAAAACAATGGGAAAAAAGGAAAATGAAAGCAAAAAGGAATAAGAGCAAGATCAGAGAAATTGCATGATGAGGGAATGAGACCTCACCCTTGCGGAGAGTATCTTAAAGTTCTAAGTATGAAGAGGAAGCCCATGAAAATCCAGAGAGTTGAGTTAGACTGTTAGCCATCCCCCAAGCTTGTAATGCCAAGGCCACGTCAGAATTCCTAACAACTGATGTCTAACATTGTTATTGCTGCCCCCGTCCCACGAACCTATCCTGTACACACTTGTTTCACCATTCTGATGGTGTCCTCCAGTCATCTTGTAAGACTGATCAACTTTTAGCCCTGCAGATAAATACCTCAGAGAGATGAGAGTGGAGGGATTGAGAGCTGTTTGAGGCCTGTGTAATGTTGCAGCTCTTTCAGAAAAAAAGAAAGTCGGTATGAAAGGTGGGACCTCCAATCCGAAATCCTCAGGTGAAATTCTTTATTGAGTCGGGGAGGAGGGACAGCACACTACAAACACATGCTCATGCACGGGCATATTTCGCATGCTCAAAGGGAAGCAGTCTTGCACAAACTCCGGAAAACTCCACAAAATGGATTTCCTTGCTCCGTCCACACGAGGCAGAGTGGCTAAAATGGACAAACGGCAGATTCCATAAAGTTGATTTATTGGAATTTAAAGAGATGTGCATTCCTCGCACACCATAAAGGATATTAGGTGCTCAAATGGAGGGGCTTGAAGACAGATCCCCTCCCAAACTTTTTAATCTGTTCTTTGAAACTATAACAGTAAAAGGCTCGCCTTAAAATGTCTCAGCATTAAAGGACATCTCTGTGAGAAACTATGAAAACTTGACAATGTATGAAAATGAGTGCAGAGGCTAGTTAGAGGCTAAAAGTGAAAAAAATATATATGTATTTGGCTCATCTCCTACCCCATCCCCTATGAAAATACTCTGCCACAATTTAAAATAATGAAACGTAAAAAAAGAAACACCCGCAGCCAATGAAACAGAGATAGGGAAAACACAGCAAACCAACAGTCCGCGATAATTCTTTAGATGCAACAAAACAGAAGCCTTGGGTTAAAATAGGAAAGGAAAAAGAAAACGAGAAAAAAAAAACAAAGCGATGGGAGGGAAAGGGAAATGCGCAGCTGACAAAAGTAGCTCAAGCATCATACATCAAGCACTTGTTACCTCTCCCGGTGCTTGTGATTGCACATGACTGCAAACAAGTCAGTGATAAAAATCTGAAGAAAGATGAGACCGATCGGCCTGGCTTTAAAGATCATCAATCACAGCTCTGTAAGCTCAGATATTATTAGTTCAAGTAAAGCTGCACTCTTCCATTTTATGGACATCATAAAAGACTTTGGCGGCAGGGTGGAGGTGGAGTGTAGAGGATCCCCCCAGTGTTTCTTAACTAGAGAATGAATGAATGTGTTTTGAAACAGAGACCGGATGGATGGACAGCTCTAATCTGGTAATGCTAACTGAATCACTTACTCTGCTCTGTGCTCCCCAGGGGTAAAGGGGAGCTGGAGAGTAGAGTATGACCTAGCTTGCAATACGTCAAATCAGTAGAGGGACACAGAGAAAAAAGCACCGGGATATTTATGTGCAAAGTTTTCTGGGTTCTTGGTGTTGACCAAAACTGATTGCAAGTGACACCTGAGTACCAATAAGATGGATTTACAATGGCAGTATAAAATGCACTATGGGTATTTAGTATTTCTGTAAATTATGACACTTAAACTCCTCCCCTGTCAGACATTTCTTTTATGATAAAGGCTAAAATAACAAGCAATGATTAATAACACTTTGTAAAGATATCCCTATGTAGCAGTGCTAGTAAATAATATCTTTATGCAAGGTACTTAAAAGCACCCTGAAGCATATTAGAGGATTTCCTACTTCAATTTTAAAAAGACAAGACTTTACTAAAGCTTGTCTTTTTAAACAGTTATAACAAGAGTGATTGACAGCGCTAAGGCCCTCCTCCTGGCTCTGATTGGTTCTTTCTCACTGAGTGGTGAATACAGTTAGTACTGGGAGCACTGGGAGAAGGAAGATGAGATCAATTTTTCACAGTTTATCTGTCTTATATTGTCATGACATAATGATAATTTTAACAATTATGGAAAAAAAATTTGGGGGGGTGAAATTTGCATACTTCAGCTTTAAGCAGAAGTTTCACCTCTCATCCACACGGCTCCTTCTGGCCAATATGTGAGTTGTTCATATTCGTACAGCATTTGCCAATGTTCAGAACTGAAGAAGCATTTTGGTTGAGAAGTACTGTCCATCATCATAAAAAACCAAAAGACAGTAGTCAACATCACTGCTAATTAGATGTTTGAGATTATCCTGGATGCCTGGTAATTTACACCAACCTAAGATATAACCAGGTTTAGAACAAATTATGGTTCTTATACATTCCATCATAATATTCCAACATTGGAATATTCCAACAATGTCCTTTTCAATGTCAGTGTAAAACTGTTCGTCCTCCAGCTATTGCACGCTGCCGATTAGCCTCCTTAAATAAAGTTATGAACATTTCCCTTGTTTAAAAATACCCTGTTCTGTGTGTTATTTACGGTTAGAAAAAAACACAGAGTTTTGCTTTACAAACTGAAGGAGCACCACCCATCACTTTTATGAAAGTAACAATTTCTTAAAACTACAAATTTCAAGCTATAGGTAGCAGGTCAATTAATAAAACTTTAGCAAATTGCACATCGGCTGTGGAGGCTGGTAAACCGACTAATAATCTTGCTAAGGTCAGCTTGTTATACTTGTTTTAGAGAATAAGACTGGCAAAAAGATAATGATTTGAATGAGAATTTTTCTTTTTTACAAATGCCATTATATCCAGTAGATGTTTATGGTACAAGTCTTTGTTTTGTTTTTTCTAAAAACTGAAATGCAACATAAACATTATTGTAATCTTGGCAATGAATTTGGTATATTACCTTAGCAGCAGTATAAATTACTCCTGCATTTATGTTCACACTGTGCATAAACAAAGGTATTTTCAAAATGGTAATCACAAAGTGGGAACAGTCCATTTCTGTTGCTTACACCCTTTAACCTGTTGACACTGCTCATTCTGTCCAGTGTTGGATTCAGTTGTGACATCCTTGCCCCAACCAAAAAAGTTAAAAATAAATATCAGGGAGTTGCAGTGATGTTTGTCAATCTAGACCAGAATTTCAGGGCAAACTGTCTTCTATTTCTCGTATTGCTTTCTACTTTTCTCCTCTTTCTCTTTGCCTGCCAGAAAGGACATAAAGGCGAGTGTGAAGTCCATCACTGCTTGGTGAATAGCTGCCCTTTGTGCCTCTGAACTCAATTCACAAACTGAAAGGACCCCAGTCCTGCACGTCTGTGTGTTGCCTGATTCAAAATGGTGTGTATGTACTCTGAGGTGTCCCTAAAAGCCTTCCGCTACGTTTAAACGCATACAATGTTCAGTCAGCTTTAGACAATTGAAAAATTGGGGGCTGCAAAAAGCCTGGAAACAACATTCCACAATGTAAGCTAGGCACTCTTGTTTTGTGTGCAATAAATTACAACGCCTGACTTGGTGTTTAAGTCACTAACGTCTGCACTGTTGTCAAGGAAACCTCTAACTTGTTTTTTCATGGCCTTTCATGGTTTCCTTTGACCTCACTCAATATATTTGGACCCCCCAGTATCCCTCCACACATAATTTTACCACAACCGAATCCATGTCATTTATTGTATGGTAGCCATTTGACTGAAGGTTCGGTACTTTAACAGAGTATTTGTATCACTTTAACCTCTTATTTGTCTCTTGGAATATATGCTTACCGCTGACCAAAGAGCATCGACAACTCTCTGCCTCTCTTGGTCCTCTCTTAGAGACCATCACTGGTCTTGTTAGGCCTGACACTAGCACCCTAGTGAACAAAAGGACTGCACGGCTTAGGGCTGCCGTGGAATGTCAGCGGGTTCACATTTCACATGCAGATGCGTGACCCCAGAGCCCTTTGGTTGGAAGGTGCGCTTTAACCCCACAGAGAAGCAGAAGGAGGGGAGAAGGGGAGCAGGGGGCACCTTAGGGGGAATCTGGGATGGGGGAAGGGTGAAAAATAAGAACGTCTGTGTTTGCATGTGCTCTTCCACTGTCTTAAGTGTCAATTCTCTCTCCCTCACTCCCTGCACATGTTCATAAACTCTGCTGATATACCTTAAAGAATATAATAATTGTTGATATTCTGCAAGCTTGTCAGCGGCTGTCTTTTCTGCATGATCTATGATGGCACCCTTCTTTCCTCCCCGCTTAGGAACACATGAAAGCATAAAATTTTAAAGTGCATACTGAAAATTTCTCCCCAAATAATTGAAAAAAAAGCATAACGGGAGGGGTTATGTAAGGCAAAAGTACTGTGCGCTCCGCAAAAGGAACCAAAGCTACTGTCATCTGCTCTCTGTAGACCCAGGCAGGCACAGTTTCAACTCAAGGCTTCGTACTTCTTTAACTTGCTCTCCCATTTCTGGCTCTCTCTTTACCCGTGTGCCTATTCCATCTCTTTTTCAGCTCTCTATAGTGAACACTTCAAAAGATAACAAAATCCTTTTGCAAAAGCATTGAAAACTTCAAGTGTGTTTGTTTTTATCTTTTTGACCCCAAAGCTTTTCTGCTACAACTATCAACCTCCAACTTATGAATTAGGAAGAAACACTTAAAAAATCCAGAGGTGCTTTTTGTTTCCTGCCTGTTTGCCCCCACAAGCTGCTGTTCTTTAAATTTTATAGAAAGCAGCTAAAACAGCTCTAACTGAAAATCACCTTCCAAAAGCGATATTCAATGTTTATATGTTAAACAAGCTAACAAATTACAGATATTCATAATTACATATAATTCACAAATGTAAAAGATGAAGGTGTTTTGGAGGATGGCAATATGAGAACGACAGAAAGAGATTTTGGAGCGTAATACAGCAAACTCTGATGAAGCAAATTAGTTTGTAAATTTAATGCTTCAGAATGGTTAAATTATTCCAGTATTAACTGCTTTGTCAGTCTAGTAACAAAACCACTTTTTGAATAAGGTTAAACTTGATGGCAATCCTAATATATTTAGATGGGTTGTATTATGAAACAAAATTATGAAAGAAAAAGAAACTTGCTGCAGGTATAGACTCTTAACCCTGACAGTCACTGTCAATAGAAAACAAATTGTTAGCTGTCATATTCAGGGAAAAAGCCCAACATCTTGTATTGTCAGAATAGACAATAGAGCATTTCAAACATGTATAAAGAAATCCTAGCAACAATTCAGGTATATTTTCTGGTGAGGGAACAACATTATGACATGACACGATGCAAAGCTCAAATATAGCTTCTATATTTATAAATTTGTTTGGAATTTAAATTGAATTTGAGCTATTGAGCAATATTCTACAAAGAAAGTAAATATATGGAAATTGTTTAACCAATTATCTTAAAATTATGACAGTTTATTTTATCATTGAGAGGTTCTGTCTGGTATTTGGCTATTTCATCATATCTGGACCAGATCTGCAATAGCGTTAAATGTGAAATGAGAAAGCCCTGTACTACAGCTTTAAATGACAGGGTTGTTCAGTACAATGACTGTATATATAGTAACAGAAAAAGAAGCATAAACACCCAACGAACAGCATTTAACATGTTGTTAACTTGTCACCAAACACCCATTGCATTCACTGCCACTATCACTTTCAGTACCAACATTCATCAGGGTCAGCAGATCTGTCTTTATTCAAGTGCTCTGCCATGTTTAAAGGTGTGTGTGCGTGCTTTGTGTTTAGCTGCTCTGCTGTCCAATAGTTTAGACATCTATAGCATCCACAGCAAGGCCAGAGGAGCAAGGGAGCAATCCATAGGCCTGCGTAGCCATGGCAACTAAACAAGGAATAGGCTAGATGTCAGCCAAGTATGGCTAAATCACCCATTAGAGAAAGCAGAAGGGAGAGAGAGGGAATACTGGTCAGAGCGCAAGAGGCTAATAGGGAGATAAGATGGTCAACATATAGGCGACACACAAATTCAGGTTCGCAGTGACACAAACAAGACAGCGCACTGATGTTGGCTCATAAAGATACCGGAGCAGAAAGTGCAAGTAAAGCAACAAAAATGCGTGCTCGTAAACATACACCAATCTGCACTTGTAGGTAACTTGATGAATATTGCAGACACACAGCTACTCGTGTGTGAACACACACACACACACACACACTTCAGCATACAAAGGGCACAAAGGGAAGACAAAATGGTTTTAATAAAGACGCCCTCTTGGAGAGGTTGCTCATGAATGTGTGAGAGATGTATTTATAGGAATCCTCCTGTGAGATCCGCTGTGCTCAGCGTCACGTTTGTGCATGAGAACGAGCGTGAGAGAAGGCTGTTGTGTTGCCGCTTGTTTTCCTTCCTCCTGATTCTGTATGCTTCCTTCTTCCTTCATTCAATAATAATAAGGTACATTAAAGATAGCATAGAGCTAAAGTGGCTAAACCCCAGGAGACGTGTTTGAGTTAAAGGCCGTGCATAGATATATGTAAGTGCACGGACATTTCTAAATGTCCAAACAAGCTTTTGCGCTCATAATGAGTATATCCAAAATAATTATATATTTTTTTGACTGCATGGTCAGAGTATACCCAAATCTATCTATTTCACACAGAAAACAGCCGCATGCACACCCCGACACGCAACGCAGAGTTAGGCAGGCGGGCTCCTCCTGATTTTAATGCTGCACATTCATTTGCATGCGCCATAATTAGCGTCAGGCACACAGAGGCTGGTCCTGGGGGAGCTCTGTGATAACCGCTTCCCCTTCTATTAGAGCTCTCATTCCAAGAGTGTCAGACATTGCACATCTTCATTGTGGGGCCTGCAGCACATGAGCTCAGAGGAGATTCTCTGCTGCTGAAGCTGCTGCTGCTGTAGGAACATAGAGGAAAACAGGCAAGGCATTAGGGACGGGGGCCAAGAGGAAAGGGTTAGGGGATGCTGTATTTGGTCGAGGTTGGGGAAGAAAAAAAACAGGCCTGTGATATGTGAAGAAATAAAAGGAACAAGGTGAAAAGTTTGCAGCACAAAGAGAAAAAAAGAAGTCGAGACAAAGCGAGGTAGTGCGTGGCAAAAGCGGTTACACATTGTGCAGCCGACAGACAGACAGGCTGGACAGAGGTAATGAATGCAGTTATTAAATTGTTTCAGCTGCAAAGAGGTCTATTCTTATGCCATTATAAAGGGAACAATTTATCCCCACTGATCGGCCCTGTCTCCTTTCTCCTCGCTCACTTTGATCTGCCAGCATATTGCCTTGATGTGTCCTATTCAATAGCGAATCTGGGGCAATTTTAATGCTTTTGTACCTCGCCACCGCTCCAGTTCTCCCTCCCTGTTTAAAAATAGCTGTTAATTATAAGTGCAGTTTAAATGTCTCTAGTGACCCAGAAATGCAGGTTGGAGTGAGAAGAAGGGACTGAGCATCTCCAAGTTAAGAGCGAGACACTATTTCTTTCTTTCTTTATCATGCTTTCTTCAATCTCCCTTTTTTCCCTCCTCACACCCCCTGCCACTTCTTTGTCTTCTTCATTCACTTCCCTCCAATTCTACTTCTCCGATCCTTTCGTGCTCCTTTTCCTCCGTCTCTTACTCTCTGCCGCTCCTCTGTGGCATCTTCTGCGGCTCGGTGGGAGCAAAGAGAGGGCTGGAGGATAGGGGACTCGGCTCTTTCTCTCCGACACACAAGAGAGCTGCAGCAGGGAGACATCGGAGACCACGGCTGTGAAACCGCTTCAGTCTGCAGATTGGATGTGCGTCATGTGGAGTCTTTGTATTTCCCTCCCCGACTTCCTCCTCTAATGCAGCCGCAGGAGTGGGATGTTGAAAGCAAAAGCATGCGAAGGTGCACTAGGTAGCACAGTGTGAAGCAGAGACGCAGAGTATACCTGTGGGGAAGAGAAGGGGCTGTACAGGGACCTGAGGTGTGCACCTGGGGGGGTGCAATGTTATAAATAAAGCATTAGCCTCTTGAAGGGAACCGAAATATAAAGGGCTGTCTTGGTATCTCATTTTCCCCTCTAACTCTTACTAACAGTTAACCTGCAGGCAAGAGCATGTAGCCTTTTCATCATTAAGGAGGTACAATGGAAAAACAGTAAGTGGGAAATTGTTAGTGTCACTTGTGTAGAAATTAGGATTACCTTCAAACTCAAAACAGTTTATGGATACATTTTTGATCTTAAGTGACTGTTTTTTGATGATTGTCAATTTATTCTGGTGTAGGTGGTCATCTTGCATATCCGAGTTTTTCAGAATGTAAAAATATTCAAGTAAAATATTAGTGTAAAATGACTGTCTTCATTTTATTTTGCATGCAAGTATCGCTTTTATTGTATGTACAAGTTCAATACTTCTGCCTTTTACTGTTTTTTTCATTTTTATTTAAAGTAAAGCAGAAGACACCAAACTACCAAAAATATGTGAAATTTTTTTGAAATTTTGTATAAAAATGTAAAAAAAAAATTGGTTTTGTTTTTTGTGTGTTTGCCACAATCAAATCAAATTTCCCCTTTTCTAAAATGTCTCTCTACATAGATCAAATGTAGGTGATCTATAATGGGCTGGTGAATTTTCCAAGGTTTAACCCACCTCTTATGCAATAACCATTGGAGATACTCCACAGTCACCCAGCAACCCTGTCTTTGAGTTTGAAAACACTGCTCTGTTAACCATCCCCCAGTCTTGAGAGACGGCGTCTCTTGGACTCCACAAACTTTTCACCCTGTGCACGGTTCGGCGGGGTTGCACTGACCCTGCATGTGCTTTTACAAGATTTTATTTTCGGTGGCTTTGGGAACTGATGTCTGATGGGACAACTCCCCGCTTCCCCATGACATCTGCCGCACTCCTCCTGAGGATCGCATTAAGACCTCAGGAGGGTTAAAGAGTTAGTTCTGAGGAGAAAACTTTTACATTCAGATAAACTATTTAGATTTTGCTCAGATTAAATGTGTCAAAACTCAGGAGATTCCGTCTTATCCCGAGTATTGGGGTGTGGTCCAATTGAAGGCATTTTAAATAATTGGTATCCGATTCCCCATCGCTGTTTTCTCTGTGTTGTACGGTGGCCGACAGGTGCAAATGCGCAGCAAAAGAGAAAACATGCAAACAAAAAAGAAGACACCCCCGAATGAAATGCAGCAAACAAAAAGAGAGACGCAAACACCCCCGAATGAAATGCAGCAAACAAAAAGAGAGACGCAAACACCCCCGAATGAAATGCAGCAAACAAAAAGAGAGACGCAAACACCCCCGAATGAAATGCAGCAAATAAAAAGAGAGACGCAAACACCCCCGAATGAAATGCAGCAAACAAAAAGTGTTGAAAACGGAAGTGCTCCAGACCACTAGGGGGAGTCAAAGAAAATAGTATTCATTTCTATGGGACCAGATGCAAGATTCAGAGAAAGAAATTTGAAAGAAAGTAAAGGTATCTCTCTGAATCTTGCATCTGGAAAGTGTGATTATTGTGAGAAGTCTGAAACAATAGAGCATGTTATTTTAGAGTGTTGTAAGTATGAAGAAGAGAGAAGATGCATGCTGAGAGAGTGTGTAGGTATTAAAGAAAGGTTTAATTTAATAGAATTTTTGAGGAGAGATTTCGGGAGTAGACATATTCAAATAATTATTCGGTATCTTAAAAAAACAAAGCTATTTCATAGGATATGAGTAGAGCAAGTTGGGTGTGAATGTGTAAAGAATATCAAAGAGGGGTATATAAAGCTATAAGCAAGTTGGATAATATAAGCAGGTGTGTATGTGTGGGGGTATGTTTAATCAGGAGTTAATGGAGGGAAAAGGTAGAAAGTGAAAGTTTATAGACCATCTCGAACCACACTCCATACTGGTAAGTGGCGGTAATGCTACTGTAAGTTTGTTGCCAACCGCCAATAAATACCAAGAAGAAGAAGAAGAAGAATCTTGCATCTGGTCCCATAGAAATGAATACTATTTTCTTTGACTCCCCCTAGTGGTCTGGAGCACTTCCGTTTTCAACACTTTTTGTTTGCTGCATTTCATTCGGGGGTGTTTGCGTCTCTCTTTTTGTTTGCTGCATTTCATTCGGGGGTGTTTGCGTCTCTCTTTTTATTTGCTGCATTTCATTCGGGGGTGTTTGCGTCTCTCTTTTTGTTTGCTGCATTTCATTCGGGGGTGTCTTCTTTTTTGTTTGCATGTTTTCTCTTTTGCTGCGCATTTGCACCTGTCGGCCACCGTAGTGTTGCCTGTGATGTTATGTCAATAGCACTTATCAGAAAGCAGGGCTACCAATGAAATTTAGTGGCTTATTTTACTGCACTTCAAAGTTACTGGTTCTCTAAGCATATTGCATTGCTTTTAGTGAAATATTGGACTGGGACATGGTATTTGCAAAATCCTACACTTTTGGCAGAACCTTCTGAAGGGGTTGACAGAGCAATGCTGAGTAATCAGTCATTGCTGACCTGTCCAAGTAAGTTCTTAATAGGTTAATGAAGCAATTTTTCAATTAGTCCACCATGACAGCACTGTAGTAGTACAGAAAGCATAGATGTTGATACTGTCAGCAGTAAGAAAAGCATTATGACAAATGGTCTGCTGTACAGTATTGTGACAACCTGGGGAACAATTCATGAGCATCTAAATAACTTGAAGTACCATGTATAATTTTAACAAGGTTTTCTAGTTTGAAATCCTTTGAGAAAATATCAGAAAAAGAAAGCAGCTCCAACAACTTCAATTGAGACATTCTCACATATTGTGGACCCTCTGTTAGTCTTGCTGCTGTCTTGCTTTATAAAACATTTTTTTTGGACAAAACCAAGGTGAACATAAATAAATGCAATTAATAATCCCTGGTTACTGATTACTGACCTCAAAGTCACAATGGGCACCAAGTGTGAAAGAAGAAAACAAGCTTGGAGTACTGAAGGTGACAAGAAAAGTTGAAAAGCCTGGACTTTTTCACTACTGCTATTGCAGGACATTATCATTGCTGTTTGTAACAGGTATCCCGGGTGACACCCGTTTATGTTGGTGCTTACACAGTGAGGTACGAAGACATCTGGGTCAAGCCCTCGCACAGTGACAAAGGCTGATACCGATCTAATGAGATAAGAAACGTATGCAAATGAACCTGGCCACAGTTCAAACTAATCAGCTTAACGCTCTGATAGATATCAGCTATTTGTCGCATCACGAACACACTTGCTCTCAGAAGTTAAGGCAGTCAGGGAGAGGGTGTGTGATCCAGTGACACTCTCAAAGTGGCTCAATAACACAAAATACTGATCAAACTGTTTACAACACTTGTAGATTTGAAGAAAGACTAATTGATTCAGTACAGTGCTGTTTGTGCAAGTGACTGTGTGTACTCATTTAAAGTATGCCGGAATGCTAAAGGTCAACACAGATGAACAAAAAAACAAAACACTAGAAAGGCTAGGACTGTGTGAATCTTTGGGTTGACCAGATCATGTCTTTCACAAGCTAAACAACAAGAGGTAGACACTGGGACCTGGCAAAGCTATTGGACAAATGTCCAATAGGTCAATAGGGAGATTTTTGACTAACCCTTAAAAACAGTAAAGTTCGACCCTTCAAGAATTACCCCAGCATTGCCAATTATCCAAAATTTTAATCGGAATATGTTTATTGTTGATTTTGTTCTGTGATCCCAAAGGGCATGATCTCAAATTTGATATGAGATAGTTTATTCTGCAAGATTTGTCTGGAAAAGGTGAATGTGTCTATTGCATAGTGCGAGGTTGTCATTTTGAATGGTTTGCTGTCACCAGGCAGAGGGAAGAATTCATGCTGCAGCTGTACACTTCAACACATCTCTCTGCAGCTATTATTACTGGTGGGAATCCAGGGCACCCTACATGGTCTGGGGGCAAAATGGTAACCACCAGTAAAAGACTGTCCTTGGAGAAACACAGCTGCACCTTCGTGGAAATATGTTGACTGACCTTCATGGAGGCAAAACTGCACATCAGGCCTTGCTGCAACAAAAACAACAATAAAAAAAACAGTATTTAAATTGTGACATTCATAACATTAATAATCTAAAAATTTCTTTTTCTTTTCTGAATGTTTTAAACCGTAGAGATATGCATACATGCAGTGCCTTGTCATAGCATTCACACCTCCTAAATGTCTTCCCATTTACATTACATTAAAACCACAAACTCACATCTATGTTATTGTGACTTCCTGGGACAAACATATATAATTATACAGCATAAGGAAAATGATAAATAGTTTTCCAAAAAATAACCCAAAAAGTCCAGCATGCAAGTCATTCATGCCTCTACTCCGAATCTCCTGCAGACATTCTCAGCATAAAAACAGCTGCTCAGATGTTGTTAGATAATGATCAGAAAACAGACCATTGACATTTGTTGTTGTGCAAGGTGCTACACCCCTCCCCTCTAACACCTTTCTCTGAAAGAAGTGCTCCCCTGATCCTAAACCCCAAACTCACTTCCTACTTTGAGAGGTTAACACCTAACCAGAAATCTATTCCACCTAACCAGCTATCCACTCCTGTGGTACTTAGACCCCTAAGTCTGCAGAGTATAACCCAGCTCAGAATTCATAGAGAATCTGTTTAGCTGGTTTATCTGAGAATACCTACCTGGATTAGGCACGCTTAGGTTATGAAACACGTTTCAACATGAAAACATCTTTATGAGCACAGCTTAGATTCCTTCTGTGAAATATGGTGGTGGCAGGATGTTGTTGAAGGGATGTTTTTCTTTACCAGACGTGCTCTCTGATGAGTACAGTTGAACTTGAAGAGAAGAAAAATGGGAAGAGTGAGTTTCCAGATTTGTCAATTTGCTCTCGATGTTATCCAGAAGTCTTGTAAAGGCAGACTGAGGTAGCTCTATAGTGTACTGACTCCCAGGGGTAGCATGAATACAAATGCATGCCACTCTCTAAGAGTTTTATTAAAAATCAAAAATCTTATTTTATTTTCTTCCATCCAATATTGGTTACTTTGAATTCTACCACAGCAAATTCAAAAGAAAGACCTTGAAGAAAATTGTGGTTGTAATGGCACAAAACATAGAAATGTTTAATAGGCATGAGAGTACACACAAGATGATGTACAAGAAAGGAAGTATTTCGAACTCCAAGTTGAAGGAAAAATCCAAAACAAGCATAAGACCAAACTGAAGTAAAAATAAACAAGATTATTTAAAAGTAGCCTGTGGTTGTAACTTTGTTTGACAAGCACCATGATTTCTTGAAAAACAGGTAACTGGCCACAAATCCTTACGTTACCGAAAAAACAAAATCTCAGAACATCATGTATTCTAAACCTTTCCATCCCCCCTTCGCTTTCTGTCTCTCTGCCTTTTAGATCTTTCACTGACATTTATCACTAAGCTACCTATTTCACCCGACCTATTCCTAAGCAAAGCTGGGCCCAGACATCTTTATGGAAATCACTTCTCTGGGTGTGTTGATTTGCAAAGGGCATCGTGGCTGTTCAGTTTACCCTTGCCCTCTGATGTTATAAGAGGGATGGTGGGAGACAGAGACGGAGGGACAGACACTGACTTCCACAAAGACAGACGTAGTGACGTAGAGGAAGTAAAATAAAGAGCACCTTGGTATAACTATATTGGTTGGCTCCGGTATGTTGGCGCCCATCTTATCTGGCTTGAGTCCCACATGGCATTCATCTAATGAAAACCTGGCTGCATGGCAGGCTGGCTGTCTCATCAAGGCTCATTGCCAAAGGTTCTTCTCCCTCTGCATCAAAGTCACTCTGCTTTAATGTAGCTTTTATCAATGGCCAAGTAAAAGCAAATAACTTCACTGAAAATTTGAAAGAGACCATGAAGCGAAATCTAAAGCACAGATGAAGAGAGAAGTCTAGTAATTCTTTAGGGGCAATCAGATAAACTCATTGTAGCAACAATCAAATCAGAGGAAGGATGGCGATTATGCATCAAGCCTCACACCAACAGATGAACACACAGATTAAAGGAATGCATACATACTGACATACACAAAATAAAAGCCTTATGACATGGAACACATGTTACAAAATCACAACATATAGTGTACTGGTAATCAGATATGTTTAATTTATTGCTGCCATTATTTTACACACAAATTGTGTCTTATGACAAAAATAAAGAGGGATGTTTTTTTGAGAAGCTGCTTTTGATGTGAGTGGCAAAACTTGGAAGACCACCGATACTATAAACAATAAGTGTACAGATGAAATGAACACTATACATAATTAAAAACCTCAAGTATAATACAAATACATCCTGTTCAAACCCAGGACCTCCTCACTGCAAGGCAACAGTGCTACCAACAGTGCCACTATGTAGCCCAGAGAATTAAAAAAAACATGACAAATAAGTCCATGAATTAAGTTCTTTGTAATTAAATGGAATGATTCAGGGAGTAATTATTGAACATAAGAAGAAAAAGAGATGAATAAGACATAAAATGTTGAGAAACAAGCAACAATCTATCAGTATTAGAAAGCAATTCTGCTCCCTATCAATGCCAATTAATATCAGCTGATTTAGTCCTAATGGATCAGCTATTAAAAGGTTTCTCATTACCAAGAAATGTCTGTAGATGGGTAAAAGCAAAGAGCTCTCTCAGGACCTTCAAAACCTCATTGAAACGAAAAACATCCTGATGGCAGTGGTTACAGATCTGAGCTCATGAATGTTCAAGTGAGCATCTTTTAAGCCATTATCTGGAAGTGGAAAGAAAATTATTTGAGCATGAATCGTCTATGAAAGGGTGCTCCTCGCAAGATTTCTGACAGCTGAGCCAAAAAATAAAAAAAAATACACAGAAGAGTTGTGGAAGAAAAATGAATGTTCACAGAGAGATTCAGAAAGACCTGGAATTAACTGGAGCAGCTTTTTTTTTTCAGGAAAACAGAAAGTAATGTACTGAAGTTCAAAGGCAGCTATGCCCCATACACGGCACAAGACTCTACTACTAAAAAAGCAAGAAGTATGTCAGAAAAAGCCTGTTAGAGTTAGTTTTTAGTAAAATAAATAAATAAACAATAAGAGGATATGACCTGGTCAGATCATAGCAAAACCATCAAGCTGTTTGATAGTGAAAAAAAATCATGTTGTGGGTCTTTTTTTCAACATATCATACCAGCAGACATTTTCAGAAATTTACAGACTTTTTAGGTCACATCTGAAGATGATAGAAGGATGAATTTCACTTCTGCTACCACTTGTTAAATACAGATTGAATAACTCACTATGTCTGCTATTCAAAATATTGCAGGACTCCACCTGAAGCAGCCATTTAAAAGGTAACACAGTACATGTCAATACCAGAACTTCTCCTCTCACTGAATCTCTAAACAGATTATTTTCGTAGTTAGCTCTCCAAACAAAGTGCACAATTTTGATGTGGTAGGAATTTGAAATGAGAGCACAAAACCTTGGTCAAAACCTTAGGGTTTTGGCTAAGTGAGACACGAAAACCTAAAATGATGAAAGTACAGACTTTTGCTGGGAAGCATGTTTTTGTAACTATGGGCTAAGAATGGGACAATATGAGACTTTTACAAAATAACCTTGGTGACGCTCTTGTAGTTTTCACGCTATTTCTGTTTTTCCCGTATGCAAGGGGAAAGTGTTGGAGCTGTCTTTGAACCATGCAGTGCAGAGCGACAAGTGGAGAAGGGGAAGTGTTGGACCACTATATGCTGCATGCAGCCAAACAGAAAACCCAAGACTCTCTGGGTTTTCTGAAACTGACTGAATCTTAGGAGAGGTTTGATGAAATTAGGTTGATGGCAATGAAATTATTGCATCTTGCCAGCTTAGTATTTGTAAATTATCCATGCTAGAGAATAATAGAAATTCTCAGGAGGGTAAACAGGTGACGTCTCACACAGAAAACGGTAAATTATTCCTAAGACACCATCAAGCATCATAAAGAGACAGAGATTGCTGTCTTGAGTCATGTTTACAATTAAAATTCAACAAAGGCAGTTGGAAACATACACTCTGTCAAATTGTTGTCTTACATTTCTGACAGCAGAAGCCTGGAATGCCATATTCTTTCCAGACAAATGTCAGGCAGACCATTCTTTTAGCTACAACACTTGACAGAATGTCTTCTGACAAATGTATTTCATTTTAAGGGGCTAACATTTGCGGCACCACAGGAAAAACGGTAAAGTATTATTTAAACTAGATGTATTACAAGCTGAAGCATGATGCCTTTTCCTCACCTCATTACTCCCACCCAATGTTAACCCTGCATTTCTACTCCTTCCACCCATCTGTCTCTCATCCCTCTTGCCCAGCCTCTCATCACCTGCTCATAACTTTACAGCAGCGGTTCACAAAAAAGTCACAGTAAACCGTAGACAAACATGCAAGCTCTTATATTGGCCAAGAGGTTGTAAGAGCAGAGTAGTGTGTCTCTCCTTCTGCTCTCTCTGATCTCGCATCCTCTTTTAAGAGCCAGCTCCGCCGTGAATGCTCAGGTTGTACCCCCCACCACCACCTTCAGTGCCCCCTTGCTGTCCTCTGGAGCTGTGTCAAGTAAGACACCAGATTGGGAGTGGGTATGGGTGCATGCCAAAGTATTCTGGGAAGGGCTCCAAAGAACATATTTGTTGAGTGGGGAAGAGAGTGGAAATGGCCTGGTGTTCTGTAAGTGAGGCACGGTTGGGAAGCTGGGTGAAGCAGCAGTGAGAGGGAAGTTGAGTCATTGGATGAAAGTGAGATGAAGTTTCAGTTTTGAATGAGTCCTGAATCATCTTTGCAAAAAAAAGCTTGGATATGAATTCAACTGCTCTAGAAAACTTTTAAAATTAACACTTTAGTACCTTGAAATTGTTCTGTTTGAGACTCAAAACCACAACACCAACTTTATGTGTATACAAACTTTCAATTTTGAGTATCTACAATAAAATTCCTTTAAAATGTTTCACTATTGTGACGTGTGCATCAAGGGTAATTTCATAATTTAAGCTCTTTACCCAGGGACATGCACACCGTAGTTTTATGAAAGTAGCAGTGATTGTCACAGATGGCTACTTTATCCACTGAGGTACCTGTTGTCATCCTGTGTGTGTAGGGGGGTGTACGCGGGGGTGTGTCTTTCAGGGCATAAGGGTGGCTTGTGACATGCCATACTTTGGTGCCAAAAGTTTTGTAGGGTCAGTGTTATTTCACACACCTGCTGGAAATGAGTGACACGGGCACAAAGCATATCGCACATTGTGACTTTTGGACACATTTGCTAAGTTGGAAAATTTGTTATTAAGGTGAGTAATATATTGGGTTTGAAATGCAGCAGCACACCTATGTAGCAATGGCTAGCTGTTTGACAGCTGAGTCTATACCAAAACGCCTTTTATTGGGATAATTTGGTGTTTCAGATAAAAGAGCGAAGGAAAAACCAGCATATATGGACCAAGTAAAAATATTATTAAACAAAGAACTTTGTCACATTTTGTAATGTTGCAACAACTTTAAATGTATTTTATTAGGACTTTAGGAAAATTATCAACGATAAAGATTTATTGATTTGCAAATAAAAATCAAAATAAAATGGCTAATATGAACACTTTATGAATGCCAGAAGGGATTCATATAGTTACAGTTTCTCAGTCAAATTGTACATCAGAAAAAAATAGAGACAAACACAGATTAGACTTGAATACTTTCATTAAGAATATAAATGCCAAGGATAACCTGTTGTGCTCAAATAGAGGTTTCATTTAACCATAGGTAGGAATAAGTTACTGTCACTTTCTGCAGAACTAAAAGTGTATTTAGTGGTGCACAAAGCAACTCCTGTGATCTGCCAGCACATCACACAGATGGTGTAGAAGATTGTCCAACATGTTCCTTAGTTTGGACTGCCTCCTCCTGTCCAGGAACACTATGAACATTTCTACTGACACAGCCACAATGTTATTGGCTTTGTTAACAAGTTTGTTCAGTCAGTCTGTGTCCAACACCTTTAGTCTGCTGCCCCGGCGTATAGCAGTACACAGGATGGCATTGGCTACCACTGACTCATTAAACATCTTGAGTGTCTTTGGGCAGATGCTCAATGACCTCAGCCAACTCAGAAAACAGAGAGCGACTCTGGTCTGTCTTACTGGGGACATCTGTTTCTACTGATGGCAAGTTTATTGTCTCTGTGAACACTGAGGTATTTATAGTCACCACTGACGACACATAAGCCCTCTGAACTGAAAGAGGACGCACTTATTGTTATGCATTCAGCAAATCCAAATCAGTACTTTAAAGAACCACTGTTGGGTTCCACTCCTGACAGTTCTTTTGGAGAAATGTCTTCACCAGCTTTATGCTTCTAGACACTGAAATAACTCAAGCTCCGCTAAATTGGCTGGAGAGCGTCTGTTAAAATAATGTTTGAACTACTGCTACAGATTCTTTGATTCAGATCTGGACTTTGACTGGGTCATTTTATAACAAAGAAAGTGCTTTGATCTAAACTATTCCAATGTAACGCTGAGCTTTATATTTAGATTCATTGTCCAAAAGGAGGGCGCCCCTCTCTCAACTAACAAATATTAACAGGTGTTCCGAAAAGGATTAGAATAAATTTAAGATGATCCATTTTCAAGTCAACTTTTACCACCTTCATTTTTAATGTTGAATAAAAGCAATACCACAGCACAATGCTTGCAATACAAGGTTATTCTTTTGGGATTTTTTTCCAACAATGACTTCTTCTTGCTATTTTGCATAAAGGCCAGAGTTGCAAAGTGGCTGCCTCTTTGATGAACACTTTCCTTGCCTCTTTAAGTCAGTTTAGCTGAATGGCCTTTTTTGTGGGTTAGCAACAGTTAAGAGCCTTTTCCATTTGTCAACGACAGATTTAACAGTGATCTGTAACATGTTGAAACCTTTGTATATTGTTTTCTAACATATGCCAACGGTAAAGTTTTCTACAGCTTCACCCAAATCCTGTCTGCTGTTGTTCTTGGTCTTCATGATGCAAACCTCTGAGGCCTCCACAGAACGATATTCAAACTGTAGAACAAATTACACACAGTTGGTCACTTTTTAGGTGACTTGTGAAGCCACTTGGTTGCACTGGATAAAGGGCACTAAACATAATTTTTATTGCAATGTTGACTGTAATATTTTAAAATGTGGGAATGTTCAGGGACAGTGAACACTTCTAGAAAAGTTTAGTCTATCAAATGCCAACAGGCGAAAATCACATTTTGACTCCATATTTCCTGGATCGTCATAGCTCTGAACATGATGGGATTCACGCCTTTTTTCAGTCAAAAGAGTAACATGAAATAGGTCCCTTGTCCTTGTGAGATCAAACTCTTTGTTACTTTCTTCTGACGCGTTTGTCACATACACACTCTCTCTTTAAACAGGCACAATCAAAGCGCTTCGATATGCAACAGATGCACAAATATAACACAGAGGCTTGTGCAAACAAAGACAGGGAGAAACAGAACTCATAAACACCGTCACGCAGACTTGAATGTGTTAAGAAAAAGCAAATGTGTGCACATAACCTCTCCTACCATCCCATCACCCAGCAGACACTTACAAACATATTTAACTCAACATCACACACATTCACATACCATGTGGCATGCAGGGGTCAAGCAAAGCACATAAACTGGAAGCGGCACCTTCATGTAAATTCTTCCCACTTGACAACTGAGCATTCCCATAAGCTCCAGTAGTCAGCTGTCTACTGCATTCTCCAAGGGGTGGGCAAGACATTTTGCCAATTCAGAAGGTCTCCAAGGTGTATGGTGGATACTTGTGGCTTTTTATGAGCATTTAATGATACTAGATATATAAATTAAGGACACTTTAAAATGTATCCCTCAAAAAGGTTGTGTTGTGACTCTTAATTGTGAAGAAATATTGATAAAGGTATTTGGATATTATTCCAGACTTTTAAGATCAATTTACAACTTCTCCTTGAAAATCTGAGTGCATCACTCTACCCCTCAACGTTACTACAAATAGATGTGCAAAGTGGATCAATCCCTGCTGAATGTTTATCTGGGGAGGTGGATTACAGCAAAAAAAAAAAAAAAAGACATCACTGAGGAACAGTACAACGGCTGATACCCCCATAAGCCTGGCATTTCCTACCCTGAGAGCCATAATTAAGAGCGTGCTGGACCGCATCACAGCCTCAATCCCCCAGACCTTTATGTGGCTTTTGTTCAGCCATGAGACAAGAGACTAGAGGATGAGATAACAGTAACAGCTCCCTGAGAAAGAGAAAAGCCAACAGAGAGAAGCACGTAGCTCATAAATGAGAGAAATTGTTCTCACAACAAAAAAAGCCACATAGCTGAGAACATGTCAGTCATGTGGCTTAGAGCACACACCTGTCAGGAAGGAGCTGTATTTGCACATGCAAATACAGCTCCTTCCAAAGGAATTCACACTGCTTGAACCAAAACACGTTTTGTTTCGTTACAACCATACACATGAATGTATTTTATTGTGTTTTTATGAGATAGGACAATACAATGTGATGCTTGAATCAAATGGAGGGAATATGATTTTCAAATTTTCTTACAGATGAAAATCTGAAAAGTGTGGCATGTCTTTGTATTCAGGCCTCCTGAGTCAACAGTTTGTAAGAGTAACTTTTGCTGCTTTATCTGCTACAAGTCTTTAAGTGTGTCTTGCTACCAACTTTACACATATAAAGACTTTTGATTTTTCCTGTTTGCAAAACAGATCTTGTATCTACACATTTCTCTCAACATATGAAATTAGACACAGCTGGACTCTGTTTTCAACTTCATAAGGTAGTTAGTTGTACAGAATTATATTTATGGGTCTTCAGGTAAAGCAGTGCAATATTGAAATAAATGCAATACATCTCAGATTTTTACTTGAAAAACCTTTAGAAAGTGCAAACCTTTCTTCCTACATTACACCATTGCAGAAGAGCTGTACATCATATTTAATAGACATTTCCTGTTTCTTAATTTCTTTATCACCCTTTGGTTTAAATCGAGAATAATTCTCCTGTTAGGTTGTGCCCTGTTTCTGGTTTGCACTCTTTCTGGGTCTATGACATGAAATCCAAGTAAAACACATTTATGGTGACAAAATATATGACAAAATTTGGAAAAGTTCAAACAGTATGAATAGTTTTTCAAGGCACTGCTTGCACTTTGTCAACGAGGGGTTTCTGACACGTTGCTGGCCTTCTCAGTCCCTCAAGCATTTCTCCTAACCCTTTACACAGAGCAGGAAGAGTCATACTGTGAGCCACAAAGTAGAGGACAAGGGAGGGCAACAATTAGCCTGTATGTAAACAAGTCCACCAGTTATGACACCGTATCCCCGCCTCAGTGCTTATGGCGCCCCGCCCATCCCAGGAGGGGGTGCTTTGTGAGGGAAGGTGGAGACTCTCAGACCACTTGAGTTCCACTTCAGGGTGGAAAGAGAGAGTGATGGAGAGAAGCAACTTCACTGCCCAAACCTGTAAGAGTTATCAGAAGTGCTACGTATCCCATTACAGAACAAACAAATTTCAAAAATGCACATTCTTCAGCAATTGGTGTGACAAAGTTACAGATAAAACTGTAGTAGGAAAAATTGCTACATTGAAAAAGATGTGCCTAAGATGAAAAACTGAGTAGAGAAAAGCATGATCCCAGTCTAGTCAGCGGACTAATGGCTCTGTCTAAATTTGTGTAGGGGTGTGTATGTGTACCAAAATGAAAGCACAGGGCAGGCAATCCGGGTTAAGTAATCCTTTAAGTGGAAGACTTTAACTCTTTCACAAAGTAAACAGCCAAGCAGTTGAGAGTGTATTGTTGTTGGGTAGTGTTACAGAAATGCAAGAGTGCCCAGAGGCACTGTGTATGAGTGAGTTGGTGGAGCAAAGTATATGTGTGCAGCTGTGAGTGGCTGGAGGGGTGTGTGTGTGTGAGAGAGAGAGAGAAAACCTCTCAAGCCATGTGTCACACTGGCCTCAGCCTTCAGTAGCACTGCAGCAGGAAAAAAAAGAAAAGAGAGAAGGAGCAGATGCTTCTTCATTGGGGGCATCGGGCCACCAAATCGGAAATATCACTGATCAAGTCACCAATTCAATTACAGGCCAACAACTGATGCATAACAGAATGTGTTTGTGTGCATATGATTGGGTGTGTCCTTGACTTTGTATGTGTGGGTCTGAGACGTGTGTGTGTTATGAATGTGCGGGCATGCGTGGCTGCTGTGCTGCCTTAGTGTTTCGGGGTTAGGGTGGGGGACGACCCCCGCACAGCTGACGGTCAGTCATGCAGGACAGAGCAACACAATAACACTCTTGTTAACCAGGACATGGCATACCTCCCACCTGTTAACCCCTAAAACCACACACAGCTAGGCGCATGCTGGAACATGGACAGACACAGTCAAAAGAAAACACGTAGACAAACACCGTTATTCTTGGAGCCACATAGCTGAACAAGTGCTTTAAACAATATATATGTATATATATATATTTTTTTTCTTTTTTTGTTCGCTGCCTCATGTAACCATACTCTTAATGTGTTTAACCAGAAGTTCATTTACATTGCCTCCAAAATTTGCTCAAATCTGTTGAATCTCCATAACATGAATGTTAGGTTAATTGGTCTCACTAAATTACCCTCATGTTTGGCACTGCTCAGCAATACCTGCTCAATGACAGCTGGAGACTAGCACCAGAGCCAATGTGACTCTGCAAGCGCATATAGGTAAAGGGGTGGGCAGATGAATAGAGATTTTTTTTAAATTAAAAATCTTTTTTTTACCAATATCTCCATCCAAAGACTGACATTTTTGCCCATTCTTCTTTTGCAAATAGCTCAAGCTCAGTGTTGCCATAGATTTTCAAATGGATTTAGGTTTGGGCCATCTTAACAAAAAAGATTTGCCTTGATCTAAAGCATTACGTTGTAATTCTAGTTGTGTTTAATGTTGTCGACCTGCTGCAGGGGGAACATCTGTTCTTCTCTGAAGTCTTTGCAGTTTCTTTTTTTAACTGTTATCCTATTTAGCTCCATCCATCTTTCCATCATGACCAGCTTCCCTATCCTTACTGATGGACAGCTTCCCCACAGTACTCCACAGTGTTTCACAGCACTGTTCTACTTACACTGAAAGTTAATTTAAACAGACAAAATTTTTATTAAACAGGTTTAAAAGAGATTAGTTACATCGGATTTTTTGGGACTGACTTAATAAAAATGTGCACACCACACTTTTAATTTTTAAAAATAAAACACATAGAAAACCTTGAGTAATTTTCCTTTTACCTCACAATTTTACATTATTTTTGTTTTAATTTTTAATACATTGAAGTTTGAGGTTGAAATAGGACACAGTTTAAAAGGTCCAATGGGTGTGACTCCTTTAGCGTAGCACTTTTTGATAGCTGCTGGGGAGGTTTTTGTCACCTAGCTCACCTCCTGCCACAGAACAACAAAGTTTTAAGAGAACATGTTTGGTCTGGCCCTCGCCATGTTCAGGAGACAAAAAGAGAAAATACGAACAAATTTATATACCTATGCATCTCCAAAGAGAGACACACTGAAACAGCTTCACCCTGGACACTAAACACGCCTCATCCCAACAGACTCTCAAACCCAAGTTTATCAATGAAAGCTTGACTGTAGAAGAAAAATTTAATCTGTGTTTTCTATATTTCAAATAAAAGTGTTCTCATCAAGAAGCAAACATGACAGAGTTATATAAAATCTTTAAATGTTTATTGCAAAACTCCGGCATCTCAGGGACACATGCATTAAAATTAATAACATGCTTACACTTAGCTGTCTTGCACTTCATTGCTTTAGGGGCTTTTGTTTACAGCTTTTCATTTCAGCACGGCTTAACAAATGTTTAAAAGACAGAATTTATTTGCAAGCCTCGGATTGACAAAAAGCACACACATGAGAGGGGGTGTACATGTCTGGGTCTCACTTGTTGAGCTAAAACCATGTAACTCAGCAGCTTTTAAAAAACAAACACAAGCTTTCTTTACATGAGGGAATCGCATATGCATGAACTTGTTTGTGGCCGAGCTCTATCACATTAATCATTCCGCGATGGATTACAAATATGTGTGTCCTGTCTTAAAGTATATTATACTTCCCTCTTTGTTTAGACAGCTTAGCCATGGGAAACATTATGTAGACTAAATCTTTACAGCACAGAGATTTAGTGAGTGGATGAGTGAGTCTTCCAGTCTGCCATGGTTAGGACGGAGAAAACAGTCAAAATAAACATTGATCCAGTAATTGCAAAACAGTTATATTGAAATGGAAATATGGAGACTCTGAACTAGTTCAAATTTAAGAATAAAAGTCTCATTTTATGCAGAAGATAAAATAAAAAAAAAACTTTAAGGGAATATGTACAGTGCCTTGATAAAGAACTATTTTGACTTTTTCAGATTTTTTGTGTTAAAGTCACAGAACATCTGTATTTATACAGAGATCAAATTACAGACAGGTTGACTATGTTTACTAAGTAGGTGGCTTTTGAAGGCAATTAGTTACAAATACATACGTTTCTTTTTTAGGATTTTTATTTGTAAAAAGATTTGAAAACTATGCATTCTTGTTGTTTCATTGTACTAATCGTGCTACAGCCATTTTTTTGCAACCTGATAATATCTGGAAAAGTTTAAGAGGTATTAACAGTCCTGCAAGGAACTGTGACTGTACTCAACATATTTGGCAATATTTTATAAAAAAAAAAAAAGAAAAAGATTTTTCAAACCTGGAGTAAATATGGAACTGACTGTGTTAGCATGCAAGCAAACGCAAGATGACATAGGTGATCGTGTTTGTGTGTGGCAAGCCAGGGCCGAAGGGGGCGAGAAACGAGGGCAGAAAGAAAACAAATTCACAATGCCAGCCCAACTTCCAAAAAAGTGTGAAAATCTCTATAAACCCATCAGCTCCAATAACAGGCGCGACTGAATGGATGAGAAACAGAGGAGGCGGAGGAAGAGGCAGAGCAGAGCCAAAGAATAAACTGGCCTCCCCCCATTCACTTTTAAATTTCCTCCTCCACAGTCCCCTGCACACTGTTAATTACTGGCCAGGCATTCCCCTGCCACCTTTTCACACATAACAAGCACCCCCCGACCAGACCCACCGCTGGAATATATGCCTGCAGCCGGAGGATCAAGACCAATTATGGCCTTAAGCTGGACCTATTTCTGTTTAGCCCCAGAGTGGGAGGAGAAGAAGGGGGTGCAGCGGGTGTTAAACAGGCAGAGGAGGGGAGCAGAGTTGGTGAAGGTGTTATTTTTCCCACAACATAAATGTGTCTGTTTATTTTTGTGTTTCTTGCTGACCTTACTGCTATAAAATAACAAAATATAAAAGTGGCTGGCCAAGATTCCAAGAAACATAAAGAGACCATAAAACAGACACAAATTTGTATTTGCACACAATCAGACTGAGATGCATGTGAAAAATGGCGATGCATAAAAAGTAGAAGCCCTTCCTAAAAAGTGACAGAAAATCAATAGAAGATGCAGGTATGATAAATTGAGGCAGAGAGGGAGTGAGGTGAGTGTAAAGCAGAAAGTCAAAGATTAAGTCCTAATGAAAATGCTGATTTTCTACCCTGAGATAAAGGACAACACACACAGAAGTAGAGCGGAAATACCACATAAAATATATGGATGGATGCACATACGCACACCAACAAGCACACTCATAAACACGCACGCACACTTTCGAATTACTGCTTGGCAAAGCCATTAGTTTCATATATAAGCAGACCTGCTGATGAAAGCTCATAAAGGCGGCTATGTAAATAAAACAAATGAAAAGCCAGAGCTCAGAGGTGAGAAGGAGACGCTAGAAAAAAAAAAAGAGACCCTCAGGGATTTATTGTTTGTGAAAGGCTGCTCCATTTACTCTCACCACTGGAAAAGTGAGTGGTGCCATCATGGATGCATTAATTCGCATCTTCTAATGGCAGCAAAACAGCGCGCCCCGCATCAGTCTCACAGCTCAGTGAATAGAGAAAGATGAGGGAAGGAAGATGTGGGTGGGGACCGCGCATGCCGCGAGGTTGTGACCCTCTCACATGCCGTGCGCAAGGTAGACACACAAAGATACACACATATGCAATAATGTCTCAGCCATTACATGTCTTAGAAGGATTTTCCGCATGAGGACAAAAAGGTGAAAGGTTGTGGCACGGCCATGCTCTTTTCATTGTACGTAGCGGCGGAAACATCACGCGGTAATGAAAAGGTTCAGGCCTAATGGAGGAAAATGTGACCTTCTTGTACCAACAATTTAAAAGGCAGATAATTTTTCTGTCTCTGTCGCTCTTTATTTCGTTTTGCACCAACGTTTGATAGACTCTCGGCTAACGCAAAGAGCTGCTGGAATGCAAATCAAGCATCTTCTCCAGCATCTGGTGTAATGATTAACACAAATTAACTGGTTTACTTTTAGTGTTTACTTCCGGGAAAAGTTGACCATGGAAACCTCTAGCGATTACACAAACCACAAAGTACGTTCACTTTTAATTGTTTTTTTTTTCTTCCTATTAATGGAACAGGACATAAAGGAAATATTTTAGATAACGAATAAAGTCAATATGCATGCACCAGTTTACAGGAAGGCTTTTTACAATGCAATAGTACAGTTTCTCTGTAAAACTTTACATACCTTTGAACATTTTCACATTTTGTCACATTAAATTCATAAGCTTCTATTTTTTTTCTTCCATTTTTGAGAGAAATCAAAAAGCAGTGCATAACTGTCAAGTGGGAAGAAAAGGATGTATGAATTTTATTGTTCTTTTTTTTAAAGAATTAAAATCCAAACATGTGGCATTCATTTGTGTTCAGCCCACTTCACTGTGATACCTTTTGACAAATCTACCTGTGGGAGTTTGAGTCCCCTTGTATGTAACTTAATCTGAATATGTATACAGGTTTATTACAAAATATTGGTGAGCAATCAGCATCATGAAGGCACATGGAAAAGGTTGGTGTAAAGTTGTGAAGAAGTTTGATGTGGGCTCAGGTTACAAAAACAATATCAGAAGCTTGGGGCATCGCAAGAAGCATTGTTCAGTTCATCATGCAGAAATTGAAACAGTATGGCACAATTAAAAGCTTACAAAGACATGACCATCTAAACTGACAAGGCAGGGCAAGGAAGGCATTAGTCTGAGTAGAAGATAAGAAATGTTAGTTTTGGGCCACTTGTTGTCTTTGGGGAACATGGGCATCACAATGATTTTTTTGTGATGCCACATTTTTACAATAAAATACAACTTTCACTAGTGCTGGTTCTATTGCACCCACTCCACTTGATTGATAAGAGAATACTCATGCTGCTAATCTCCACTCTGGATTTTCTCAGTTCTCTGTCTGCTTCGAGAATAAACAACACAGTGAATCCTTAGTGCAGGCTGCTGGAAACTGGACAAGGTAAGTCAGTTCCACTGACACCTCACGACGTCTCGCTTGTGTCATGAGGTGATACAACCTTCTGGTTTAACTGGTGCTAGTTGTTCTGATGAAGTAACTGCAATAGACATGTGTAAAGTGTCTCTCCTGGAAAGAAGGAGAACACAGGCAGCACTTGATATTTTTGATATTTTTCAAAATAAACTATTATTTAAAATAAAACACTTCACAAACTGCAGTTAAAATAAGAACCTTGACAGACCAGTCAAGTTGCCGAGAGCCGCACAGTTGAGAGAAAAGACGCGTTTGACTAGCTTGACACTCCTGCCCTAGCAAATGTGTCCTCCACATTACAAATGCTTCCAACTTCACATAATCTCAGCTCAATAGTGAATTGAAGCCATGATTTGCCATGCAAAGACTTATCACTGAAAATGTCAATTATTTTTCTGATTTTTCAAAAACGAAAGTTTCACTCTCGTTTTTGTTTGGAAAATGAAAATGAAAAAAACTGCATAATATTTTTTTTTTCTGTTGTCAAAGTAAACAAGTAATTTGTTCAGAATAGACTAGAAATGAACTTTTTGCTTCTTTTACCCCAGGAGTAAAAAATAAACAATTGCACTCTACATAGAATACACACAGAAAAACTAGATTACATAGTAATAATCTGGTGACATCTGAAGTGTTGATCTCAATAAATTTCCGACATTTATGTACAATGCAAATCCAGCCGTCTGCACAAGAGGAGCAGATAGTGAGAAAAATGGCTTCCCGTACTTCCTGTGACATGACCGCACTTCCCATGGTGTGGCATTTCGCATAAACAGATGAGCTAATCTGAGCTGTGGATAAGGCACCTGCCTCATTCCACTAAATAAATAAGCCCTGTATCCCAATCCACCTCCTCGCCTGCATCTCTCCACACCCCATCCCTGCGTCTCCTGCTGTGCCCCTGCTCTCCATTTATTTCCCCTCCTCTCCATCAGTCGCAGATAGAAAGAGGGAACGAGGGAGAGTAAAAGTGGAAAAAATAGAAAAGGGCTCATATCATCGCCGGGCCAAAGGTGAGTCGCCTGGGGAGGCAGCGGGAATGAAATTCTCCCAGTCCCATTTTACCAGCCATTCAAAGCACATTACTCTGGAGAAGGGGAAACTTATAAAGCCCCCCTGCACTTGAACACATTTCTGTGTGTTTACGGGAGACAGAGAGGGGCTGCTCCACACAAGCCTCAGTAATAGATTCCCAATTTAGGCTCACTTCTTCACTCTCTTCCCCCTTTTGTCTTCCTGTCTCTCACTTTTGCTTTATCAGTCTTTTTACTCGCTTTCTGTATTCCCATTCTCTCTGCGTATGCATTCATTTCTTTGCAGACATGCTGTCCTCTCTCCAGCTCAGATGACCAGAGGCTCCTGCAGCCAGACTACTCCGAGAAAGGAATATCAGATGTATTTGTTTGTGTCTCCTGTTGTAGACACTGCAAATTATTTCGCTGAGGAGGGCTGATAGCCTTGATTACATAACTGTTATCTTCATAACTTGATGGCTGCTTGTGATAGTTTTACTGTGTCTGAAGCGAGCTGCTGGTATGAAGTTTAGTCGGCGCACCCAGATTGCAAGGGTTTACTGCAAAGCAACTGAAGTATACTTAACTACATTTGCTTGTCAGGAAAGGTAGTCCGATTTATTCAAGTCTCTAGCAACTGTAACCTACTTTAAATGACCTCAGTGTCCAAAAACCAACCAGTCTCTGGCTTTCAGAATCAAATCAGTTTTATAACTTATCAATATCACTAGTACCTCTTGAATCTGAATTGCACTTTTCCAGGTAGTTACCAGTACATAATATCCAAGAATCGACCACAAAATCCTAAAAGTCTACGGAAGATATAGGGTAAAAAAATGAACCTCTTCATAAGAAGAGTTGTTCTTGATGAACTTGGTTGGACATATGATGTCACAACTTTTTTTTTATGGATGCAAACTTAATTTCACAAAAACAATGGTACAGTTTCTTATATTGAACTTTTTGATATATTCTGAAATAATTCAATTTAAAAAAAGATGTTTAATCTTCATATTCCGTAGTTTTATGCTGTATGTCTTGCAAATTACTTCTTAATGGTTTTCATATAACCAGAAAGGATGTAAAAAACACACACACAGATTGTTTTGAGAAGCCACATTACATTATGATGTCAAAAAATATTTTTTATAGTGACAAAACAACGCTTCTTTTAACAAATTTATATAAATCAGCTGGTCTGCAGGAGAGCAGGAAGTCATGAAAGGTTTAGGTTTAAAGGTCTGTTCACACTACAGCTGCATGGGAAACTTTTATCAGCGAAGCTATTGGACAAAAAGCCCTTCAAGGTGGAAGGGCATCCTCCTCATAATAGCTGCTAAGTTAAATAATTTCCAAGACATTTAATTGATCTAAATATCTGTAGCTATGGCAGATTCCGGTAGGGGCAACATCAAATGTGAATGTTGAATGTTTTGTCTAGTTGATTATAGAGGATGAGGGATGACATGATGTGATGTGCTTTGCTGAATTTTTTATCTGCACAGATAAGTTTGACTAAAAGTGATCTAATTATCATATTATGGTTCTATTACATGAAGCTGCTCACGGGCTATTATTAACCCCAGCACCTCTTGCAGTGTTACTACTGTTCGGTCACAGGGTATTAAATCACAAGCTCCTAATTAGGTTACTATGTTACGATTTTCAAGCCTCTCATCGACTGCTTGAGGATAAACGTTTACCTTAAGTGTAAAGTGTTTTTTTTTTCTTTTTTGACTGTTTCATTTTGTGCTAATTTAATCTAATTCAGAGACTGATGCTTTTACAGCTTTGCTATCAGAAAGGCAAGACAGGTCAGTGATGGTCACTATTAACTATAAATCTATATAATTAATGTGTATATTGAGGGATTAGGGCCAAAGGTACATAAATTACTTCTTCTAAAATGTCACTGACACCCCTCTGGCTCTCTTCTCTTTATATGTCCTCTGCTTTTAATACATTTTTTAATCATTACAATTATTCTTGTGTGATAAATTCAGCTAATACTCCTGTCTATCAGACACTCACAAGCAGTATGTAGCCTTAAAACATGTGGAAACCTGTTTAAACCTGAGAGAATTTTTTTTTTCAACAATAATGGGAATTTATGGTAAGGGAAAAACACAGAATGCAAAAATATAAGCCTATGTCATTCTTTTTCACTGAGATTAAATTTTCCGAAAAAGAACCAACTAAAGTATTTAACACTGGAAACAATCACTGGCCTTGGAAGGTGGAGGTCACATGTTCTTGGTGGAGACTAAACAGATTCACACACTATTGTACAGAGGAAAAAAATAAATAAATAAAAGTTTCACTTTTGGTAAATAATGTCATTGTTTTAGCTCCACTGCGTGTAGAGGTACAGTAACTGGTAGCAATACAACTGACTTAGAGTGACATCAGGAGCTGTGCCATTGGTACGAAGAGATCTAACATTTCGCAGCAGAATACAAAACCTTTTTGCTCAGTAGCAGCAACCAGCAAAAGATGACATATTAGCAGTTCTCCGTTACTAAGTGTTCCATACAGCTGGAGAAACCTCTTGCAACTCTGACACTTTCTCCAGCACCTCTAACTTTAAAATATAGAAATAGAATATCCATGTCAGTAAAAACAGAGTCCAAGTCTTTAAAAGTTTACAATTTTGAAATGGAAAATATAGTGTAGGGAAAGGTCAAATTGAAAGTGCAATCTATGCTTTGCAGCAGACAAAGAATGACCATGTACTGAATAAGAAATAAACATCTGAGATGTGTTGTCAGAAGTAGTTTCAGACACAGCAGAAGAGACATCAGGGAATGTCTTTGGAAGCCAGCCGTTTAGAGTGGACGGCAGGCTGCCCATCAGTGACAGGCCTCAGGCCAGTGTAAAGTGAAGGAGACAATAGGAGCTGGCAGGTGAGACCTGGCCTGGAGTCAGATCATACAAGTCCAGCTGGGGCTAACACATCAGCAGACAGCAGCACAATGCAGGTGGCCTGACACAGATGTAAATATGACCTGCCACTGATGGGCTCTGGGGGAATTGAGCTTGATTCAAATCAGGACTTATTTGCATAAAGACGTATTCTGAGATGGAATGTTGTCACATTCTTTTGGGGCTCAAAGAAACTTGCAAAATCATTTTTTGGATCGCCTCAAAAATTATTTAAGCTTGTCCTTCTTAATCTTTTTAGCCGACTCGTTTTGTACTGACGCCCAAATCTCATCTCAGTTTTCCAAAATGTAGGGAACAAAAGAACCTGCACCCCTCTTTTCTCCAGACCATAGGGGTGTATTTTAATCAACATCATGTGCAAATGAAATGTCACGCCCTTTAATGTGCGAGCACCGTGGGAAATGTCGATAGAAATGTCAAGTGGTTGCAGGGATGTGGGACCAGAGGGGTAGATGTCAGCCATGGTACAGTAAACCAAGAGGCCACTGGGCATTCCCAACCTTAACACTGAGGAGAGCAGAGTAAATTTAGAGCTTGATGCACTTCTGCAGCATCTGTGTGAGTAATTAAGACTCAATAAATAGCCTGGATCGCGAAAACATTATTTGACTCCTTCCTAAACATGTGGAGGGGTTTACTTGGCATTGAAACAGAATATAACTCAAATAGACTTGTTTTGTCCGAATGTTTATTTATCATTACTAGCAATACACAAAATTCACTTTGTCATAAAATTTGAAAAAAGACAGTTACAAAAGGAAAAAAAAAAGCGAAAAATGAGAAGATACTGCAAACTCTTAAAATGTACTATAAATATATCATCTCAATAATTGGTTGTGTCTCCTTTTGCAAGCAGTACTGCATCAATGTGTCAGGGTAGGAAGGCGATCAGCCTGTGGTACTGCAGAGGTGTAATGGAAGTGCAGGTTGATTTTGTGCTCTGCATTGATTTTGTGTTTCTTATCTTCATTTTGACGATATCCCATATATTAATGTGTAGGGATTCAGGCAGATGTGTTTGCTGGCCAGTCAAACACATCAATACTATGGTCATTAAATTTGATATTGGTACTTTACTGTTGGTGCCAAGTCCAGCATCTCCATAACGCAGAGGTAAATAAGACATGCTCTCATATTCATTGGTAGATATCGTCCTTGGTTTTGGACTGGCTATTAAATAGTGGACCCACTTTCGCCGCTGACATGGCTCTTTAAATGATAGCTGACTGATGAAACTTTAGAGGACATCAAGCAATGTGGATTCTGTAACTCACCACTCTTCCTCCAGAGTCTGGGATTTTGATTACCAACTGAAATACAACATTTACTTTCCACTGAAAAAAGGACTCTCGACCACTGTGCAGCAGTCCAATTTGTTATTATTATCATCATTATTATTATTATTATTATTATTATTATTATTCCAAGTAATACAGTTCTCAATGTGCTGCTGGTTCAGGAGCGTCCATTGAAAAAGTCTTGAATGGTTCTGCGTATGGTGTCCACACCTTAGGAATCTCCAGCAAACCAACGTGTGCCTTTGTCCATCACATTTTGTCCTGCCTCTGAACTTTTCAATGTCCAAACTTGTGGAAAGTGTTTGTGACTTTCTGTTGGACAAACTTCAGTCTTCCCCATGCTTGAATACCAAAGCATGAACATAAACTGAACTTGGGGGTTTTTGCCAGCTGTAAACCAAAGTTATCAAAATTACCAGAAATAAATGTCACTTAAATAAATAACCTATTTGATGATGGTATGATTTATTGAAATTTACCTGTAGAGAAATTGGGGCTTTGATTTTGGTTTACAGTCAAAGCACACAAAAGAAAAGGCATGCTGCTCACTGTCATGTATTAGGAAATTCACTTATTGTAGGTAGGTTTCTACCTTCCATTGGTAAGGCATGCATATATAAATTCTAGCACGGTCACAATCAAGTTAACTAAAACTGTTGTAAAAGAACAGTACAGCTAGCCATCCTGCATCTTCACTTTGAAAAAGCAATCAGCTTTCTAAATAATGGCTTTCATTAACTGATCAAAGCAGATTTAGGTAAGAGGCCTTCCTCACAGCTCTTCACCAAAGCAAAAGGGTGGAATATTTTTTTTTTGCTCTTAAAGCAGTAAGAGATTATTTTCCCTCAAAGATATAACAGTCCACCTGTCAGAGGGAGTTAAGGATGACGCCCTATCACTGACAGTTACACTATCACCCTGCACAAAACTCTGTATTTCTCAGTGAAAAATAAAATATAGGAAAAATAAGGACACCCACCAGGAGAGGTACGGTGGCTCATATCTTGCTGACGACATAATTCCACTGTCAGGAAGAGAACCAGAGAAAGATGCAGAGATGGTGTCTGGGCATGTACCTATGCAGACAGATTGTGCTGTGTAAAAGCATGGCGCGCTGCAGTAGAGGGGACCTGGGCTCAGGCTCAAATTAACTGTGTGGCAGACTGGACTGTCAACTGCAATTACCTGCCTTGCACTTCCTGGACCATCCTGGTAATTTATTTCCTCTTCCCCTCCCTAAGAGACTTTCTCTTCCTGTCCCTGCTCTCTCTGGGTTTCAAGTATCACCAACGAATGTAAACAGGCATTGGGCCACTTCTCAGCATCTCGAAAGGTTTATTAATGGGAGTCTTACGTAGCACATTTTGAGGCTATTTTAGATGAGGAATTGGGCATTGACCTTCCGCTCTGCCTCAGACCCTCTCTCTATTGGCCTCTCAAGTACATTATGAGCCGATTAGAGGGTAAACTGTTTATTTTGAGAAAAAAAACAAAAAAAAACAAAACACTTCTTGTTACTGGTTGTGTTTCAAAATGTATTCAATCAGAAATTAAATGGAAAGAGCTGATTCCTCTTTTACATTTTTTGTTCACTTACAAAATGTAAGATTTCAGTATTGGACATAATTTGTTTATAGCGATAGTGCTTTTTTGTTTGATTAATTGAGTCTTTTATCGACATTACCATGTATGCACAGTCATGGTTATAGGAGAGGCTACTTTTTAATGTGTTTTATGTTCATGTGTGGAACATTTGGGTTGAACTTAATCCTGTGTCTTTTTAATGCTGGTCATAATGTGGCATCATTTGTCATTTGTGTCCATCTTGGTGTGTTGGGTTGGGTTGCTGTCAATACCCAGAAGGCACCACAGGGCAAAAAGAGGACATAAAAAAACAAATAGAAAGCTGCAATTAATGGAGAAGGTTTAGTTTTCTGTCAGGATAATATCAATATTCCATGTCGGGTTTTGAAGGGCTGCTCACAGCTACCGTAGCGTTAGATCTGGATGGTCCAAAAGAAACATTTTTCTCTCTGGCAAAGGTGCAATCTTCATTCGACTGCCAATCATTTTGCTGAGGCCCTGATCAGAACTCAGAAATTATGAGTTAAGAATTATAAAAGCAGACAAAACTCACTGGATCTTGTCATTCCAATATAAGTTAATTGACTCCTTCTTAATAAGTTAAGGAGTACCAACAATTAATAGAACCTTAAAGGAATTAGTAAAATAATGATTTGGTAGATTAACTTTGACAGAACTTACATGTCAGACCTCTGAATTATGTAGGATTGTTCAACTTGAACTGATAAAAAGTAACTGTCTGGGCATCACGTGTAAGTGGTCATGCAATGATGTGTGCGCTTGCATCTGTTTGCATCTTTGCATGCAGGGTTCAGCTCTTGCTCTTATGTTAGTACATCTCTTAGACTGAGAAGTGACTTTGAGGCCAAGACATCCCTAAAGGTTCAAATCCACCACACTAACATGGTTGTAGTCATGATCTCTTAACGCTTAGAATCCTAGGGGGAAAAAACCAAACATTTAGCCATGATGAAAAATCATGTAAGAAAAGCCACTGCTTGGTTCAACAGCAATTATGGATATTGCCCCCTCAGTCCTGTTCTGGCTCAGCCAGTTGCATCACGCAGCATCATCTCAGGGAGAGTAGGGGTGTTCAGTCAGGCGGTCACATAGTTACTAAACTGCCACTTAACACGGTGTATGTAGCCAGATGAATCGGCCCTCTGGTAACACTGTTAGATTATAAGTATACAGAGTAAAAAGTTAATGTTTCAGGAATACGACTTTCATACAATGGTTTTCTAAGTGTCTACAATTCTAATGGGCCAACAAACAGCAAACTTCAATGGATTTCAGAAATAATAAAAGGGTGCATAGTTAGTTTTTTTTTTTAACAAATGAAAATTGAAATAATGTAGCTTTACACATCTAAAGACTGAAAAGGTTTCCACAGTAATTGCCTAAGCAAAGGAGCGGTTTCCTATCCATGGTAAAACAAAAACATCCCCACAGCATAATGCTGCAACCACCAGGTTTTATTTGGGGGTTTTCCTGGTTGGCCAGGCTGTTTAGGTGGATGGCCATGTCTTCGTAGATTTGTAGTTGTCATCCTGTATCACACTCTTTTCTTAGACCACTATAGCTATGTCCACAAATGTGACCCAAATCCATTTATTTGCTCATTTGCAACCCATATCTGACTTCTTCACAACAATCTGAGCAGTCTGATTACAATCTTTTCACCGTCCAAAAAATCTGATTTGTGCCACTTCCATATGTGGTATTAAACTGGATAGGTATCCAATAGTTTTTGAAAGCATCTGCCACACAATTCCACCACTCCTACATATCCAAACAGACTTTTCTGTAGAAGTTGCAGTCAATGCATCACAAAAGGTGACGCCAGTGGTTGTTTTAGTTTTTTTCTTTTTGGCTTTCTTTGTTATGATCTTGAGACAATGTTGTCAGATCCCATAACTCAACAACTTTAAAATTAATCCATAGACAGCAGCATCCATTTTTACTTCTGAAAACAGTGAGCTTTGTGTTTTTCTTCTGAGCATGTCGGTTAATGTGAAGTCATAAACTATTTACCCAGATGTCTAATTGTGGCCACATTTAATTAATAATGTGTACAACTATGCACAAAAAAAACAACAAAAAATCACATTTTAGCAAAACATCAGAATTGAGCATCAATACCTGTTGTATGAATGTAGACTATGTTTCACTGTTGGAGTTGTCATGGTGATGTGTGGTGTTAGCTTATGCACATCATATTACACAGGTTTTGCACTCGTAACATTTTTTGTATTTACTCTTCTCTTTATCCATATTCCATATAATCAAACATAATCTTTTAGTGAGCCACTTTTTTGTTCATTTTTACTGTTAGTTGATAAAGATCATAAGGTAAGGACTTTTCTTTGTCATTCTTATAAAAATGTAATTATAGCAAACAGACCTTTACAATTGAGCATACTCTGTAGGTGATTTAACAATGTGCCTTGTGTGGGAAGAATAATGGTTAAAATAGAACAAATGAAAAAAGGAACATAATACAGGGTGGGGAAGAAGAAAAAGAAAGGGGTGGGACCAGATATGGGCATATTGCTGGTTCCACTTTATTTCCAACCTAACTGTCAAAATGAATTTCAGAAGAGGAAAGTGCTTACTACATGAAACACCAAAAAAGTCTCATTGGTGGTGGTGGTACAGAATAGAGATTGGAGTTGGGACGCACAAGAGGTGGGTGCTGTAGAACAATGAAAGAGGTATAATGCTGACAGTAAAATAAAGAGATATAAGAACCCAATTAAAGCCAGGGAGATGATGGAGGGCTAGTCTTCTTGTGTGTTTGCTGTGGGTGAAAGGGGCAGAAGAGATCTCAGCACCAGGATCCTGAAACAGAAGTGCCCTGAATAAAGCTGCATGACCCAAACTGATAGACTGCAAATCCACAGCTGATCCACAGCTGAGACTTACAGCACCGCTGAGATGATAAGTGAATGTCTTTCAAGGAGAATTCCAAAATGAGCATCTACACACGTTGAACTTGCCTGACTGTGTCTTTGCTACATATTGTGTCTCACACAAGAACGAATACCTCTTGAATTTTTTTCAAATTTTGTCAAGTTACAACTACAAACATATTTTATTGGGATTTTATGCAGTAACCAAGAGCACAATTGTGAAGTAAGAAGAAGGAAAATTAGGTATGTTTATATATTCTAAAAAAAATAAGCTAAAAAAAATCCTAAAACTGAAAACAATATTACAAGTGCAAACATACCAATACTTGGTTGTCTGCCTAAACGGACATATCATGGAGTGAAGTAGACAATGAAGCAGAAGGCTATGGTAACTGGAGGAGTGGCAGAAATCCACTAACATGACGGCTATTAAACTTACACTCCACAAATCTGACCTTTATGGAGGAGAGAAAGGGAAATGGTAAATGGTCTATACTTGTATAGCGCCTTATCTGGTCCACAGTGCTTTACACTGCATTCAATCATTCACTCATTCACACACATTCATACGCTGAAGGTGGTAAGCTACACTGTAGCTACAGCTGCCCTGGGTCAGACTGACAGAAGCCTGTCTGCTGTACAATCGAGACCTCCAACCATCACCACCAGGTAAGATGGTTGAAGTGTTGGACAACTCAGATGAACAGAGCAAGGGTTGACAATACATCAATCACAGGAAAAACTCCTACGTCCTGAGCCATGGTCGCTCAGACAAAACTCCTGTGATTGATGTGATGTTTGTCTGACCTAACTTTTCACTTGACCAGACAAAAGTCGCTTTTGTCTGGTCAAGTGAAAAGTCAAGTGAAATCCACAAGAAGTTCCATTAGCAGTTTATCTGAAGCTACATCAGTGGCACAACAAACATGAGGAAGAAGGTTCTCTGCTCAGATCAGAGTAAAGCTGAACCTTCTTATATGTCTGGTCACTAAGAGAGTACTAAATGAAGGGCTTTGTTTTACATGCAGCCTCTTCTAGCATTCCTCCATCGTTCTTGTTCTGTTCTCCTTGTCACCACCTTAATCACAGGAACAAAATTAAAAAGAAAAAAATTCCAAAGACTGCTAACTTAAGCTTGAGTTGGAGCGTGGAATTGCATGGAACTAAAGCCCCTCCAGGAACAAAAGTGAAAAGTAAGGCAAAGGGAAGAGAGATAAGCAGTGGGCTGCTCTGTGTAGGGGATGTTAAAAAATACAACACTTCGTAACACTTACTATATTTTACTACTCAGACACCTGCGAATACATGGATGAGGTCGTCTGCACAGTCCCGACTCATCCTTGGGTACATGTCAGACCCCAGGGAGCCTCCGATTGGCATGGAGATACTAATGGAGTGGAGCAGAAGAGCTGCTGGGAATGGCAAATCTCCGGCTGTGGGGATGCAGAGGAAGTCTATGTGGGATCAAGCTCCCACCCGTCAGCCCTGAGTTTTGATCTACAGTGAGGCACAGCTTTTGATGTCTTAATCATCTCCCTCAATCGAGCTCAGGGAGGTGAGGGAAAAGCAGAGCAGCGAGGAGAGGAGGGAAAGGGAAAAGAGGAAAGAGGCAAGAGGGTATGAAGGGAGGCGACGGGGCAGCCCAAGGATGTGAGCCTTGTGTGGGGAAAGGGTATGTGTGATAGCCTTGTTCTCCCTGGATGACTAAGTCTCTGTTGGCGTTCACAGAATCTGAACACGTAAACAAATTCATATTAGCTGCACTGATTTCATGTTCAGCGCTGCCTATGCTTTCCCTTCTATTTTCAATCTGTGTAACACATAATTGATAGCCTCAGCTGCACAGAATACCTGAAAAGACCTAAAGAAAAGGCAACAATCTCACAGAAGCAAAGTTCAGTCAGTGTTAGAAAGCAAAACTTCACAGTAAGCCTGAGTCAAAGGGGCTCGCAAATGTTCATAAGAGATGCAACTGAGAGCCAGAGTTCAGCACAATCCAATTAAATCAGCAACCACCATCTTAAGCAAGAAGTAGAGGCCAAAAAGAGAGAAAGAAGTGATTCTGTAGTGGGTGAAAAAAGGAGAAATTGGGAAAAGAAAGATGGATAGAGAGGGAGAGAAAGTCAAGATTAAACAGTCAGATAAAAAGAAGAGTGAGTCAGAGATGTATTCATTCATCAAAAGTTACAGACCCCCACCCACGGCTTCTCCTCAGGGCTAAGTGCTCCACGGAGAAGTCTGATGAGCAGAGAGAGAGGGAAGACAGAGCGCAGAGTGAAGAAGAACCCCCTCCACCCACTAACTGCAACCCCCTACCGAAATCACTATCACTATCTAAAGAGAATAGCACAGCGTGCATTGTCATCTTCACACTTCTCAGACAGAAGACACAAGCAATTAATAAGTCAACAAAACTGGAGATTTTCAAATACTGTGTCATAATGCCACACTCCACTGTTAGAGAACAAAAACTAGAATATGCTTTCAGAAAAAGGAAAGAGGAAAAAAACTCAGCTTTCACTCTATGTGTGAAAACATAAAAGAAGAGTTTCCTAATAAGCCATTTGACACTTAAATAGAGACCTCTAATACAGCAAAATACTTAATTAAACAGTAACCGCAATTGTAAATCAGTAACCAGCAGGGGATTACAGAGTAAGCTCTTACATGTTAACTGTAACAAGTGACAACTCAACAAGATGTCAAAGAGGTGCGGTACAATGTCTGGAATCACAGTAAAGGAGATTGAACAAGTGGGAAGCAGATATGTTCACTTTTTCCAGATCCACGTGAAGGGAGACCAGAAAGTCAAAGTTAAATCTAAAGTCTGTTGTGGGGAATCCGACTCAGGTTGAGGTACAACTTCAGGTCCAGTGTCAAGTCTGTGAGGGTAAAGTCAAACCCAAGTCTTAATTCTCTGGCAAATAATTTCAGGTCAAGTTTTAATTATTTTGTAAATGTAATAATCTCCTTTTAGCTCACTTAGTCTGCCTAAAATACTGCATTACGAATTCACTAATGTACTGTGTTATCGCTCAACCTAATTTAACACATTTAACACATGGATATTTAATTCAAAGTGCAAAAATATTTAATGTAGTGCTGCGAACTACTTGTCAATCTTTTGAAAATTGATAAGTCATAATGCTGATCCCATAATGACTATAAATATGAAGTCATGTTCAAAGAAAAAGACGTGTTAAGACAGGTTAATGTAAAATTTCTAAGTAAATCAAGTAGAATAGCTTTTACTTTTAAGAACTGTTCGTATTTTAATTATGTAGGTTGGATTCACACCAGTCCTGCTTAATCCATTTTAATCGAACTCTAGAAAATCCGGTTCGTCTGAGGAGGTGTGGATTCAAAGGTTGAACTCTCTTTTGAGTATTTACATGCTAGGACACATGTGTGTCTGTTAACCAACACATCACCACTCTGAATGGCATCCCAACATAAAGAACCTGAAGACTTCATTAAACCCTGTGTGCTGCAGCCTGTGACTGCTGATCACACCCTTGCACAGTTTGGATTTTTCTCATCATTAGCTTAGTAAATGAAACTTCAGTGAATCAACAACATTGCTCCCAAAAATGAATGAACCTAATCAAACGATAAATGGCTTCATGTATCACCAAACAACTACATCAGTAGTGGATTTGTTTTAAAACACCTCCATTGTCATCATACAAATGCCCTCTGTTAGAAAGGCTAGATTTAATGTAACAAAACATTGTTTTTTTTCCTTCTTTTAACCAGAAAGGAATGGCTTTCATTGACTTTAATGACTTTCTTTCTTTGTCCAGAAGTTTTACACACATATTAGAATTAATGCCTGCAACACTTGCCAGGCATTTTCTTAGAATTGACAAAGGAGGAAAACATGAGAATTTTAAAAAAACAGAGGATTTGGCTCAGGACCATATTTTTTACATTAACAGCACGGAGTCAACATTTATAACACTTATAAATTTGATTGGCACCCCTGATCACATGATATTTCAACACTTCTTAATGCAAAAGACCAGGTGAAATAATCTACAACATATACATATTGTGTCTGATTACTTCTGTAAATAATGTCTCAGATATACCTTCAAGCCAATTATAAATGTATAAAGATGCAAGAAACTGAATGCATTGTATTGACTTTTAGAAATGCCATTGAGATTTAAACTTTCTTGTAAAAGAAAATCCAAGACTGGCAGCAGCACACACACACACACCCACGCCCACACGCCGACACATTTCATTTTATTTTTTTGGCTTTATCACTGTAATGTCCAAAACGTTCATGTAACAATATCACGAGATAATATAAATTTGAGATGTTCACTTTGAGTGTTGGCAACGTTAAAGAATTTCCGGAATAGAGTTTCTGACCCTATCTAAATTTAAAAAAAAAAATAATAATCCCATAACCACAATGCATGATCAGAGGTGTCAATGGTATCTAAAGATGGTGACTCCTTGCATACACAGAATATAGGGGGCCTGACATGTCACATTTAATAAATTATTAATTTAGGAGCTCTATTTTCAGTTAAAATCTAGTATTTCTGTTTTCTATTTTGGATATTTATATCCACCAGCAGTATATACTGTTTACTTGTACTCATGAGGTCACATAATGGTCTTGATTTAGGCTTTGGTGGCCCTGTATAACTTTAAACATGGCTTAAATCTGATCAAATATCTGCCTCTAGCTCCTTAAAATGAAAAATAATATTTTTAAGTCTCCATCATCATACGTGTGCACCAAGGAGACAATGACTCGAAAGCCATGCAAATTATAATGGCAGCCTGAATGAGCATTGGGTTTAGTCATGAATCTACTTATCAAACCCTTCCTCCTGATTGGCTAGGTACCTGATTTATGAGGATACTTTGTGCTTTTGGAATGTGGTGAATTACAATAATTCTGCTATTTACTGTGGAGTGGGAGGAGATTAGCTTCTGGACCACAGCTCTAAGCAGCGAGTGAAGCCCAAGGAAACATGCATAAAAAATTCTCTGGTAGAGGCTCAGTAAAATAATATTACACTTATACTTCTGACTTCAAAGGGGCCTTATAGACCAAAAGTCTAACCCAGCACTCGAGTAAGAGCTCTATCCATAGTAGCTTAGAGTCCTAATTTAGTAACTCCGCAGTCAATGAGCAGATACAGCAGATAAATACTACTGATGGAAACCTCAATTGCCACTCTCGAGAAATGTAATCCAAGCTCTGGAATGAGGTGCACAAGACATGACAGTGGAACAAATTTCTTTAAATGCAGACAATTTTTTTTTATTGAGCTTTCTTTTTACTAAATTATGGTGCACATTAACTCCAACCCCTTAGCCACTGAATTTAATCCATCAGTTACCCAGAGAACTGTTGCAAATTCTTCTCATCGGCAGCAAATAGTGGTGTCTCTCTCTCTCTCTCTCTCTCTCTCACACACACACACACCCACACACGCCATCACATGGCAGATTTGCCTCTTGCTATATTTATCTGGTACCGATGCATATTTATTTCTAATTCTTACATGGCTGCAGGCTCCTGCCGTGATTCGCCATCCTCCACTGGCATTAGCGGTCTATAATAGGGCTTAGAATTACATGTGGAACCCTGTTGGAGTCTCATGGCTGGATTTAAGGTGGGATTTATCATGTTCCGAATTATTCACTGCTCAAGCGCATTTCCAGTCTCTATGAAGTACAACTGGGTTATGAGACCCCCAAAAAGCCAATGGAGAACGGAAAGAAAATAGGAAGAAGTGTAGGTATTGGCTAAAAGTCTAACAGAGCGGGGAATGGAGGAGGAAGAGTGAGGATTTGACGGAAAGTCTTAACTAGATAGATAAAATATGTTAATGAAGTTGGACTGAACCCTAAAACTAACTCAAATATTCCACCAGAATAAGATATAAAATTTTTGATCACAGAATAATATTAATGCATATTTAAATTTCAGTATGATTTAATGCCCCATAATTTTTTATGATCAGCGTTCCCCTCATAACTTCTCTTATTTCAAATCACTGAACCTCACAGTGATGCTCATTACACATACATGCACACCCCCACACACACACTCACACCCCTTCCATCATGTTTGTGAGAAACATGATGGAAAATAGGGTCCTGTAGAGCATGGTCTTGGTATCTAATGGTGTTGACACACATCAGTCTTACGAGGGCTTGGTTCACTTCTCAGATGCAAGAGGGCAATGAATGAAACACACACACACACACCCCCACACACACACACACACACACCCCAGGGGTTAAAATAACATGTCTGAGGGCAAACTCACTGCAGACTGGAACAAACAAATGGTTGCAGAGGCTGGCAAACAACTTGAATCGAGTTGGAGAAAGAACTAACTTAACTTAGTAAGGGCAAGATTTGCTTTAAACTTTGGTGGGGGTTGTCTATCTAGTACAGTTTAAAGTGTTTTGAGATAGCTCCAGGCTACTCAGGTATGTGTCACCTTATATGGAGTAAATACATATTTCTTTTCTGCAACTAATATTAACACAATATCAATGCAAATGTCATCAGTCATTAAAGGAAGGTTAGGTTAGGTGTGGGAAATTATGCATTTTCCAGGCACATGCCATTTTATACCATGTTACCTTAAAGTCAGTGCTTCTCAATTCCAGTCCTCAGGTCCCCCTGCTCTGCATGTTTTAGATGTGCCCCTATTTCAGAACAGCTGAGCCAAATGATTGCATTACCTGTTCTGCAGCCATCAAGTACTGCAGAAGCCTGTTAATCACTCATAGGTTCAATCCAGGTGTGTGGTAGCAGGGAAACACCTAAAACATGCAGGGCAGGGGGGCCTGAGGACCGGAATTGAGAAACACTGCCTTAAGTTATGATGAAAATGCTTTAAATACAAAAAACAACTTAAAAGAAATCAGACTTCACATTATAGCCATACTGACGCCATGAGATTGACCCTCTGTCTCTTTAAGGACCCCCTACCCTTTCTGACACGCCCACTTCAGTATGTCATCACAATAAAAGAACGAAATGACAACACATGGGTATGAAAACAATGGTAGAAAATTGTGTGGACCCCTTTCCCCCCCCCCCCCCCCATCCCAACTCCTACATCCCACCAACACCACATAAACACACAGAGAAAACCAGAGAACAAGACCTTACTTATAAGCTGAGAAATATATGTAATCAAAACAGGCCATCTAACTTTACATGTAACTTCAACATTTGAAATCACACAACTGCAAAAACTGAATTAGGTCAATCAGCTGAGCACTTTTGTGACTGTGATCCACTGGGGTGAACATTTATTTTGTCTCTGAAGAAAGCAACTTTGAAAGACTTTTCCTTTTGTCTTCATTTTCTATTGAGTTAATAATTGATGACTTATGCCTAATAATATCTCTTTACTGCTCATTGTTTCACTTGGGACTATCCTTAAGACTAATTAGTTCCCCTAATTTTTAATCAGCAGAACCATGTTTTGCTCTTTTTGGCAGCAAACTGATAACGCCTTTATCTGAAACACACCTGCTGGAGGGCTCTGAGAAATGATGTCTGAGTATTCTGTAGGTGTTGAGATGCAATTCAATCAACCACAGATTAAAGAGAGGAGAGAATTTATTTCACTTTGTGGTGTTGGATTAGCAAACTACGTAAAGAGTAAAAATAGCAAGGAATCAAGCACATGAAGTGCAACTCGGAGCACATCTGACTGCAATAATGAAACATGGCTTTGCAGAAGCACTGAATTCGACAGTCACTCTGAGAAAACAACAAAAAAGCACAGAGCAACTTGACCTCTGCCACCGTTGGCAGCAAACCAATCACTAGCACCCATATCTGAACATGCGCCCCAGGCCAAACTCTCTCCTCACACAGAGCAGGAGTGAGGAGGAGAGCAGAGAGGGGATTTGTTTCAGCCACACGATGGTACAGAGAATCTGCCTCCTCCCTTTCCACCACTCACAGCTCCCCTACCTTGCCCAGCCACAGGGCTTTTCCTAACACCTCCACACGCATTCTCAGTTATCTATTTGCTTCTGTCTTCATAGTTTCAATAACAAAAAAAGACAAAAAAATAACCTTGGTTCATTCTCTCTCCCAAAAAAATGAGGATGTTAACTCTCTTGTGTGGTTTGAGTATTCTAAGTTTGTCTTTATTACTGTTTTCACTTACTAGAAGTAAAGAGAAAGACAGGGTTTTTTGTATGAACTTTTCTTTTGTATGTCTACATCAGCTCTGGGTATCGATTTGACTGCGAGGTACTGTGTGGGTAGCTGGCGGTCTGGACTGTGTTACCAGGTCCAGCTGTCTCTCTGCGGTAGAAAACTCCGACAGACAGATCAGAATAATAAGACCACAGTGAGCGAATTGCAACATGACCCTAATTTCATCTCTAATACAATACGCTCTGTCAATGCTGTGTCTGTCTGTTCATTCTTTCACACAGATACCAAGAAAATGTTTGTACACATACCCACATAAAATAACTGGAAGATATTTAAAAAAGAACTACACATGTACAAACACCCAAAGCACTTTTAGCTATTTTCCATAATATATGTACTGCATGTGTGTCTACCAGATTGGCCAATTGGGCTTGTAATAAAAAGAACAAAGGTCATTGGGAAAGAAACATCAATTTTTTTGGACTCAGCTCAAATCAACCTCAACAACACGTTTGGCTTCCCTGTGCGTAAGTAAACTCTACTTAGTGTTCCACTACTACAAGTTTGCTGACAGATGTGTGTTCACTTTAAAGAAAGGAAATGGGATTGTCTTTCTGAAAAAAAAAAACACTAAGAAAGAAAATGTCATTACTTTCATGGAGAGATTAAGAGCTGACCCTATATTAAATTTGAACCCATTTGACTAACAGATTTTTAAAACACACAATACAGTGGTATATATTTTTTTTTAACAAACGTTCGCTGGCAACTAATTAAACATGGCTGGAAAATCAAGTAAAGATTTTTTAACATACAAATGTGGACAAAGTTGTTGGTACCCCCTTATTGGGGAATAAAAAGTCCACAATGGTCACTGTAATAACTTGAAACTGACAAAAGTAATATTAAATAAAAAATTACTGAAAATTAGCCAAAGATCAGACATTGTTTTTGGAATTATGGTTTAACAGAACCCATTTAAAAAACTAAACTAATGAAACACGAGTGGACAAAAATGTAACTTTATATTTTGTTGCAAAAAGTTTTGAGGCTATTACTGCAATGAAGCCATTTCCATAACTGTCGATGAAACTGCTGCGTCTGTCCACAAGTATTACAACCCTCTGCTTGTCGGTAAACAAAACAGCAGAAGAAAAGAAAGAATCAACCATGTCATGTTGTTCTGTAGGTGACATATTTTAGGAGAGTTTAAATAGTGTTAGAAAACTGAGAATCCAATATCTTTAAATCTGCATTCTCAGTTTTGCTCAGCTGGTTCGCATCTAACCTTCTTTGGGATCTTTAATCATCCACAGAGGCTGAAAGATCATATATGGGGGTCTATGTCTCTCTCATACCTCTGTCATGGCATTAATCAGTTTAAGTGTGACATTCTGTTTTTCTGTGGTTTCGTTGATTTCCTTGTCAATATTTAATTAATTTGCACAACACACTGGGTAAAGATTAAAGAACTGTGTATTGGATTATCAAAGGCGCTGAGGCAGGCAGACAGAGGGGTTGACTCATTGCAAAGAATCCAACCAATTACACTGGATTACTAGACTTGTTTGGCTCACAGTCTGATGCTGGATTTCTTGCTATTATAACATATATTCCAGCTTTCTAAAGATACTTATGAGGAATTGGCATTGCCATATCTGGAAAATTTTTAATAGACTATGAATGATGCTAATCCAGCACAATCCAGTAAAATGTGGAACAAAAGAACTCATAAAGAAGAGACAAAGATGCATAAAAATATACACCAATGCACATTCAAACTGTAGATGATAAAAACACAAAAAAATAATTCTTTTTTCAATATGGGTCAACTTTCTAATGATGAAATAAATATTTTGTTCTAGCAAAACTTTTTTTATAAACAGTTTGCTTTATAATGCAGCTTTACAAAGTTGTATTACTTAAGCCACTCCATTCAACCTGAAACCGTCATGGTTAAACCGTAATGGTTGGAGCTGGAGAAGAATGATGGGTAATATTTTTTGTCTGCATAGGAGGAAGAGACCAAACCCAAAAGACTTGTAAATATAATTATGATGAAAGTGGTTATACAAAGCTTTGGCTTAAGAGGGGTTCTTTACAAATATCTACAACACTTTTCAGATTTTCATTTGTACAAAAAAACCCCCTTCAAAGCCATGCACCATTTTCCTTTAAATATTATGATCAACTCTCTGTCCGTCAACTGCTCACCATAGGTTTCCTATTCCATGTAGAGAGCTGTGGTCTCCAAGCCAAGCTTCCACCTCACAGAGCACCCCTTCCCACAAGCTCCTTCAGACTAGAGGCAGCAGCAATTAGCGAACCCCTGGTGGATCCGCTAAGCTTATCATATAAACTACTTCTAAGAATAACGCTCCTAAGAATGTTGTTGCTAAGCTGAAAGCTTATTGTAGAAACATTGTTGTGAAGGCGAAGTGTCATCACACTCCATCTCTTCTTAAACAGACACAAGCCCAATTTCAATTTTTCAATTTCAAAGACATGTTTGATGTATACACCATTTTCATAACAACTGGAGGTAACACAGTTATTTAATTGTGCTATAAAATGATGCAATGTGCTTGGAAAATACATAACGCTGTGCCTTTAAAACACCATTAAAAACATAAATATTCTGTTACAAGATAAAATCTAAAAAAAAGTTGAAAAGGTGTAAAGCCTTATGAAAGGCAAGTTATGTTTTCTTTATTTTTTTTTGTCAAAACCACAAACATGTACAACACATTTACCCATTCTGTATGTACATCTACATACGAGTCATATTCTTAAAAATTTCCAATTCACACCAGTGTGGGATGTAAAGAAGTGGAGAAGCGGTCCAGGCAGCAGTGGAGGTGGTAGGTGGTTCCAAACCCAATTAATCAGACACTCTGACTTTACTGCCATCTCTTCCAATTTACCAAATCCACTGGACAAACTATTAATGTGCGTACTGCCAATGTGAAAACTTATTTAACCTCCATTAAATTCACCCAAGGTCAAAGCAAGTGTATGCTTATGCTGGCGTGGGATCAAACTGGTCCTATTAAATGTGATTTATGGTGGGAGAGGGGGTTGTGGCAGCAAGAGAGTGGCTTGTATGGCAGAGATCTTGTGTAAACAGCCTGCATAAGGGCATTATTTTCTAAATCCCACTTACAGAGGGGCTTAAAGGTATATTGAACAGCATTACGGCAAAGCAGTATTGCTGTTTTTATGGGAGGGGTTCAAAAGTTCACAGCTGGGTCCTTCCAGCTTAACTTCTATTGTAAAAAAAACCAAGAGTCAATGAACCTGTCTTGAGTCCTATACTTGTAAATGCAGTATGGGGACAAACAGATGCTGGGATGTGTATGTGTACACAAGGTACTTATTAAAAATGTGTTTCTATGTATTTTTGGGGGTTTTATGTAGTTCTTGTGTTTTAAAAGAATAATGAGTAGAAGGTAAGTTGGGCTTCCTAGTATCCAGGGAGAGCACTCACTCACTCACTCACTTAGTCACCATGGAGATTAAGAAAATATTCAGGCAACTTCCAGGAATATAGTATGAGACAGAAAATCTGTGAAATAAATCAATCTCTTCTGCCTCTGCCCTGCGCTCTTACTGTCATCAGTAAATACATCGCTAGATCAGAAACAACCAATCACAGCCAGGAGGAGGGTCTTAGCACTGTCAATCACTCTTATGCATTCACACTCTCCCCTTTGCTCTCTGCTAAGCTACAGCAAGTTCCCACAATGAAGCTGGCCATAAATGCTCAGGCAAGTTAGCATGGCCCCCAATGATGGTAGATAAACAGTTTTCCTGTAAGTATTTGTTTCTCTGTCAATAACACATTGAGCTGCACATATATGAGCATGATTGACAGAGCTATCATACTCCTCCTGGCTCTGATTGATTGTTTCTGACTGGGAGCGGTACATTTTTGCAGATGATAACACAAGAACGGGGAGGAGTTGGAGAAGCTCAGTCTTTTCACATGTCATCTGTTTTATACTGTCATGACATATTGATAGTTTAAACAAATATGTAAAAAAAAAAAAGACAGTTTTATAAAAGGTACATACTGCAGCTTTAGCAATGGACTAATCACTAGTGAACACAAATTTAATCATAATGTTCAGAAATGGTTCATTATGCTGAAGTTAAATTAAGTTTTGTTTGAAAAATAACCTGAGAAACTGAAGTCCGTACAGAAAAGAAAGTAGTCATAGCACCAAATTTTCTCTATCAATTGTTGTCAGGTATCTGTTCCATAATGTGTTCGTAAGCACACATTACGAACACATTATGGTGATAAAATCTTTCCCATAATTGTTTAAGTTGAAAGTTGACCATGACATTTATATGGAAATAATTTCCAAATTACCATAGGTAACATTGCAAATTTCTATGAACCTGAAATTTGGGTTTGATTAGGTGTAACCTTAATAAACAAAATAAAACAACAGTTGAAATGTATCACACTATGTATATGGGATCTAAATAATGTCTTGAGGTTAATAAGTAAAATAAAGTTTTCAATGATATTCTAATTTGACGAGCTGCACCTGTCAGAACCCAGAAAAAACAGCCAAGAAAGAAAGATTATAAAAATACAGATCAAAGCAGAAGATGAATTTTCAAAAGAAACAAAAAAAAAAAGAGAGAGTGGGCATGACACGAGAATTGCTCACCCAGCTTGGGGAACGTTTGTCTTCGATGCTGTCAGTCAAACATACTTCCCACCACCACCCACAGACACACATATGCGTCCATTCCTGTCCCTCTCAACCCGAGTCCAGATGCACCTGGAGGAATCAAGGCAGCTCCCAAAAAGCAGAGAATCCCAAATGCCGGCGTGCGTGAGGGGGTGTGCGTGTCTATGTGTGTGAGAAAGAAAGAGAACCCAGATGTTTCTTTGCCCTTGCTTCTCTTTCTCTCCCTACTTGCCTGGTGGGGTGTCTGATGGCCATGGACGTGTTCACTCTGTTGTGACTAGTACCAGATGTGCTCCATTGACCCAAATCACCTAGGCAGTAGACATGCCACATAGTCCCGAATCCTCAAGACCCACCACACAATCACACACACACCTGTTTCCATTCATGAGCAATGCCTAGAGAGGTGCATCCTGGGAAGCAGTGTGAACTTTTTTCCTTTCTTGTTTATGTCTTTCTCACTCATCTTCGCAATCGTTGTCTTTAGTTTTTTCGGATAAATTCATCATAAGACAAATTTCAATGTTTCAGCGACCCACTGACCAGGTGGAGGGATATTAAATTAGTTTACAAACACAAAAGAGCTGATGCTCAGTAACCAGATATTCTGGAAGGAGGCCTGTTTGATTTGGGACCTTGTTTCATGTTACTGATTCAAAATTAGCTTAAGTAAATACACCTGCATGACCTCTGAGTACTCCAAAGGTCAAAGTCATTCAAACATTTAAAGAATGGTAATTAAATTACCCTTGGTGCTGAATAACTTTAATTTAGAAGCTACACAAATTGCTTCCAGCTTTCTGTCTTCTACAAAGCTCCCCCTTCAGCTAGCTCTTAATATTTTATCAAGCAGGACTTATAGCAACAAACATGGACTCATTTTCCAAATCTTAAGCAATCAAAGCTAATTCCGACCGTTTAAAAAGAGCCAGTGGTTTCAGTTTTTTTTTTTCCAGCAAGCAGATGTACTGAGAAACAGGGGAACTTTACGATGCAGGCTAAAGCTAACATAAGCTCTTCAACGCCAAATGAACATCCTCACTCTGCTGGCCTGATTTATGAAGTGAAATAAAAATGGGTCCCTACGTAGAATTAGTGGGTTTTTCAGAGGGGTTGAAAAGGGACCTAGGGCCTATATTTTAGCTGCCTTGCGGGGAGATTTTTACCCAGCTGGGGCCCCTTAATATGGTTCAACTGAGGTCCAAGTGAAGGCAGCCACGGTGCTCTACAATAACTCTTCATTTTGATCCTGGCCCATTGCCAGCACATCTACTACCTGAGTCTCTTTGAAGAGCGACACATTGGCCTGGGTATTTAACCATGCTGTTTGAGGTCCTGGTGCTGGAAGCAGAGAGGAAGAGAGAGGAGAGATAGAAAGAGAGAGAGAGAGATGGAGAGATACATGTAAAGAGGGGGAGAGAGACTGAAAATGACTGCAGTGGCAGAGGCAATGGAGGCTTGAACTCTGATGAAATAATCCAGTTTGTTGAACTGACAGTACAAACAGACAGAGGGATGAGCAGCGGCTACAGAAAAGCAACCCCATGGTGACCTAAAGTTGTTTCATAACCAACCCCATCCTCCCAACACCTCTAATACAAAGTACCCCTCTATATCAGTTTCTTTTTTTTCTTTGTCAAAACACTAATGAATATTATAGGGATGTTAAGATCGTTCAACTCATTCCGATTTATGGATACCCACACCTACAACTGGCTTGCATGGGTACAGAAGCCTTTTTTGGATGCAATCCATTTGCATCAGTTTTTATGTATATGCATCAATAGAATGTAACCTCTTAGATAAAATGTGTTGTGTTGGCAAAATAACTCTTGCAACATTGTCTTTTCATCCACCATTCGTACTTTGGAGAGAAGTGTCAGCAGAATAGCGTGTCATCTGTCAGGGGTGACTCCTACCGCAGAGAAGAAAACAGAAATTGTCATTAAAATAGTTTTAGAAACTTCATTAGCAGTGGTTCTTGACTGAATGGCACCCTAGGCAAACCCTTCCTTCAGTTACTTTGATGTGAATTAGATACCACTTTGAAGCTCTTTGTATCGGAACGATAAAAGCATTTCTGAATCTTTCAAGACTTTTCGAGACAGGGTACTAACCCCTTTTAATTCTTATGTTCTTGTCCTCTCCAAAACTATTACATCATGCGGTGTCAAATCAGAATGTATCATCTTTAGGTTGACTAAAACATGCCGAATCAGCATGTATCTTATTTGAGTGGTGAATGGACTAGTACCAAATTGGTCTTTGTTGCTCATGTATTTTTATTGTATTAAAGGGTTGGTAGTACATCAAGCTACATATCATATCAGCTACAAAGCAGATGTGTTCATCCCTAATAAATACATTGCCATGTCACTTAAAGGTGCAGTTATAGAAAATATTTGCAGCTATAGGCTAAATATTAGCTACTACTAGCTGCCACAATTGCATCCAGATTTTATGTCTCCACACGATGAGAAAGCTAACATAAAATACAATTACAAAGCTTAATGAAAAATAGATTGCTCTTGGAAAAAATATCCACCTTCATTTTACCAGACATAAATAACATTATAAAGTTTCATGCCGGCAGTTTCGGTGTGTTTATATCAGCCAGCTTGCTACAGAGGAGGAAAGAAAAAAAAACCTCTGCTGGATGGAGCTCTTGGCTTTGATACAGTTTCTGGGCTGGAACTTTGGCAGCGTGTTAAATATTAATAGCGATTAACCCAGTTCAAGCTCTGCAGCAGAGAGTACAGACAGAGTTCAAAGAGCCTTCTGCTCTGTGCGGGCACTCTCTGCTCTCCAGCAGTTTAGCCCTGCTATCAGGAGGCTGCTGCTGCTGCACTGCACCACAGGCCAGGCTGGCCTTTCTCACTTCAGTTCAAATACACACAGAGAAAGACACATGACACAATACATACATGTGCGAAAAGTATGGACACTGCAGAGGTTTTTAGGACATGATTAGGCAATATACAAAAAAAAATAAAATAAATTCTGGCTAACTTCTAAAGCTGAGGCTGTTTCTATCTTTGTGACCCCCATCCACCATCTCCACGCTCCTCCCCTCTTCTTCTCTCACTTGCTGAACTCCTGATAAACTCGGTCTTTCAGTACTACGGCATTCCTCCACTTGGCACATTCACCCCTGCTTAAATAGGCCCAGACACCTCAGAGATCAAACACAATCTCCATTGTGCTGCAATTACCCAGACCTCTGTCAGTTCCCCTGCCCTTCACCCCCCCTAAACACTTTCCCTCTCTATGAGTCCAACTCTCTCCACCCACTCCTACATAGCTCCTCCATATCCCTCTTGCCCTCTGGAGATGATGTGTCTGACGCACTGGCCCTCAACAAAAGCAGGCTTTATTTACAAGAGGGAGTCTTTGGAAAGGAGTGCAGGGCAACCAAGCACTGTCACAAGGGAAGTGTTGGCTGGATGTATCACAGAGCTCTGAGAACCAGGGCTGTGTACATTCGTTAACATGTGATCCTGTGACCCTTTCTGCTCAATTGCATCAATTTAGAGCATGTTAACTCTTTACGGAGGAGGTCGAAATGTCACACATGGCGAGTGTTTTCAATGTAATAGAAAAAAATGTTATGTCAACAGGCTGCTAAAGGAATATTGAATTCTAATTGTTTTTCATATATATGTAGTTTTTAATTTTGGCTAAACAGGGAAGATATTCTTTTCCCATCAACATTGTTGTGGGCTGGCAATGTAACTCTGGTCCTCACAGAGTTTCACAGGCTCAATGGTCAAACCAAGGTGTCCCTGGTCTTGTTTGGTCAACATCGCAAGGTCAGACAATACTAAAAAGCTAATCGCCCCAAAAAATAATTTTCATTGAAATCAATTTTTTGTGTTTTCCTTCTAAATACACAAATTCAAAAAGCTCTCCTCACAGCCTACTGAACATAAAACTAAAGCCTAACATACAAATAACACAAAGCAATAAATATCACAAGCTCTAATGCCCAAATTTGTTAAGCTACAACCAAAAACTTGTAGCTTGCATTTTAATGAATTTTTGTGGGAAAGGCCAACATAATGTAGAGCAAAACTGGGAGATTGCAAAAAAAAAAAAAGACTTTCAAATTGTGGATGTGAATCCCATTTTCACTGTAATTAGAGCTTCGAGTATTTTAGGGTAAATCTCTGTCTGGTTTTCACATAACTTCTGCTCCTCTTTTGGATCCTCTCACATGTTTTCTTCAATGTTTATTCTACATTTAACTCCACCCATCTTTGTATCAGCTTTGACAAACTTTGCTGCCCCTGCTAAAGAAAAGCATTCTAACAATATGCAGCTACGGAAACCACGTTCAGTGTGTGTGAGTACTGAAGGTTTTCTACCTCCCAGAGTGTTTTGTGTGTCATTTGAGAAGAGCACCTTCCTGCACATGTTTGAGATGTCTTCTGTATGACTTGTGGTAAACTACAAACAGGTCATCTTGTACCTTCCTTTAAAAAACGTTATTTTTTTTATCTTGCCATTTTTTCCAAACAATCCAGATCATTAAACTTACATAACTAATAACTGCCCTATCAAACATCACCTGGTTCTCTGCTGCCTCTCTAGAGTTACTTTGGGCCTATCTTACCTGTTATGGCACTTCAGCAGATAACTCTCGTCTTGGTATTTTTTTTTTCATTCCCTTGTGTTCATGATGCTGATTGTTCACTAATGTTCTCTAACAAACCTTTGAGGCCTTCGCACAACAACTGTGGTCATACACTGGACTCCATTTAGCAAACAGCAGACCAGGCTATTCAGATGTTTATTATTAAAAGTTTCTTCAAACCATGCGTCATCGTCTATGCCTGAGTCTGAATGGTAACTCTAAAGCAGTAAACCTTGCAGTGGGAGTGCATGGCCAAGCCGTCCGACCCCCATGATTCATCTTCCAACGAGGGCAGCCCCACTGTTAGCTATTATGTACCTATTAGCCTTCATTATATTCTGATAGCCCAGCACCAGTTGGTTTCACTCAGCCTGACAGTCACAGCACTTTGTTTAACCTTTTGACTTCTATGGCAACCACACCCCAGACAACAAGGAGCAGAGAAATAAGGTTAGCAACAACTTGAAAGCATTTCAGTACTCATTGCATAAAAATTTATCAAAAATGTAACAATTAAAATTTGACAAAAAAACAAGTCATTTACTTAAATGAAATACTGTAGGTAATAAACAGCTTCTACTTTTATCTACATGTTTATTTATATATGTTGGTTGAGTGGCATTACAAAGACATGACATTCTTCCTGCTAAAATTTCCCATGAGTCGTCACAGATCTGCCTGTCAGACATATTCAATTTGCAACTCTTTCTGGTCCCCATTCTGCAGACATGAGGAGTCGTTTGGGACAGAACGGGGAGTGAGACCGGAGACGTGGAGGGTGGCTGGAATAACATGGAGCCACATGGAGCTCGGCCTCTCTGTCCCTGACTCGTGCTAATCTCTCTGGAGAGACAGAGGTGGCCATGTTGGGTCACAGCCTCTACATCAAGAGCTGCAGGCCTGGACAGCTGACCTTGGTCTGGGAGATGGGAGGTGACAAGAGAGGTGGGAGTTGGGAGTGAGTATGTTGGGTTACAGAGGGCAAGCAAAAAGGGAAAAACGTGTGTGCGCGCATGGTTGAGTTGCAGAGAGATAGGGAAAGAATGTTTGCCAGTGCAACTGTTTCAGTGGGTTTGTGGTTTATCTCTTTGTAAATGCATATGACGACAAACTGGATCTCCTGTGGCAAGGGCTGTCCTACAGTACTGGGGAGTTATACTAAGAACTATCCAGTCTGCATGACTAAGTTTGTGCATGTGCATGGGCGTGTACGTGCGTGTGTGTTTTTGTCCTTACAGCAGTTTGACCAATGATAAGCCCAACAGAAAGGGCCTGTCACCGTCAATGAAACCCATAGATCAGAGAAAGTGGTTTAAGAAAACAGCAGAGAAAATGGTACAAGAACAAGTATATTCTCTTCTATTATTTTTATTTAAGTTTATTTATTCATTTGTTTAAAAAAATGTAAGCATGTATTTGCAGTTTCAGACAAATGTACTGACCCTACAGTTAAAGATTGTACAACCATCTCATCTCTTTTTTAAGTAAAATGATCTCACAGTGAAAAATCAAACTTTAAATTTAAGTACATTTATTTTGTGGGAAACAAAAAATGGTGATATTAAGAAGATCACGATCACCAGTAAAGCAACTGTTAGTACCATTTATAGTATTGAAAGTAATTTTACTACAAGTATTTTTCACATTTATAAATCACTTAATCAGGTTGATCTCAGTCTCTAGGACTGAGTGAGCCATATTCAGCATGTTGTTTTATCAAGTTACAAACACAAATATTTCTGTGGTTGTAACACAATGTGTTTATGTAACTATGATATATGTGACATATTTTCAATATAAATTTGATGAGACACAAGGATCTTTTAATATTTTTTTCTGTCCTACCAAACATAAACATAAAGAGTTTGCTAAACTCCTCTAATTCACAGACTGAGTGTCCACTAGTAAGATAAAAAATGGGTTGCACTTGGTTCTTTCTACAGGATAATGATTCAAAATGTTTGAAAATCAACACTGAAATTGTTCACCTGACACAAAATCACACTTGTTTTATGTCCCTGAAGTCTTGTTCTACATCCTATAGAAGAAATTGTGATGTGAGCTGAAGAGAAGACGTAGAGAGAGAGAACACTGGATGATCAAGAATTACACAAGAGTGAATGCTCCAGCTTTGCAAGCTCTATCTTTGTGAAATGTTAAAGGAAAATACTAAGCTGTCCTGTTGGCAAAATAGGGTTGTGCACAGTGATGATAGCAGAAGTACCAATGACTGTGCCACCAGTGGGAAAAAACTATTATTTATTAATGTGGTATTGTTTCTGCCACTGAATAAACTTGCTCAAACTGAAGTTTTGTTTTTTTTTCCTTCCCGTAAACATTTCAGTGATTATTTGAGGATTTGTTACCCATCTTTACAAGTCATCAACATAAATGTGTTACTACCTGTATGCTAAAAAAAAAAAAATCTATATATATCTTATTTTTATTGAGCCACAATAAGAAATCATGTTAAAAATCTGCTAAAAAAAATAGAAGAGAAGGCTGAAGGCCTGACCTTTTTTTAAGTTGGGGTTGAGCCACCAGCTAATATTCTTACATATAAAACAAAACAGATAGTAGGATATTCAAGTTTAAAGCAAGGGGAGACATATAGTCTTAATATCAATAATAGTCCTCACAAGGACAGCAAAAACTCCCACATTTGAGCTGCAGCTGAACTGTGGAAAAATATTCCTGATCTAAGCTTTTTCAAGATTTCAAATATTTTTGTGTGTCTGACATATTTACTTTAATTCTGAGTGATGAATTCAGATGCATGCTTCTTTTTGAAATTTATGCTTAGGTACACAGAGAAACAGCATTAAAGTAATATAAATAAATTGGGCCCACCAAGAAGTAGTGTTCCCTATCCTTGCTAATACCTCTCTTTTTCCTTCCTCTTAGTTCCCCTTTTTCAGCTCCTTCAAAGACAGCAAATACATGCCCGAGTGTGTGTGCATTTGTTCGACCTGCAGAGACCTTTTGCTGTGACACAGACTGAGGTCATGAACTCAGAGCTTCTTCAGGCTGTATCTCACAGCCCAATATTTATTTACAAGTTCTAGAATGACACACTCTTTTTCTAGCACGCTCAGGGACGTAGCTATATTCATTTTAGACATGCAAGAAGCTTGCTGACAAAGCCACGAACAAGCACTTGCACCCACCATGTGGTGTCCCCCAGCATTTAATCCCTGCCGTTTAGTCAGCGTGAGACTCCGTGTGCAAGGTCGTTGCCCTTTGTATTGATCACGTTGAACATGGGAAGCACCTCCGTGCAGAAGGCATGTATAAAGGGAATAAAAGGTCAACGGGTGTGGGAAATGAGCAGTGGACGCACTGAGACACAAAGATGAAGCAACAGAAGTTGTGTCGCTTTCTTACAGGAAAATGTGAAAACAGTAAAAAAAAAAAAAAAAGAGTGTCACCAGCTGAAGTCAATCCAATTTCATTGTGAGTAAATGAATGAAACATTGGGGAGGTCAGAGCATTTCCACCTCAGTAGCAACCTCACTGATCTCTTGAATCAAATAAAACTGAGGCTCGCCAATGAGGAGAATCAGTGTTAATCTAATAATCTATGATAGCGAGGTGGAACGGGTGAGTAGTCCTCTGACATGGCCAGTGAACTTATCAAGAATCAAATTTACCTTATTGCACAGTTTCAGATGCATGAAAAGGAACAAGAGAGAGAAGCAAAGAACAATAAGTGCCCAATTACTTTTTTTGTCTTTGTAACTTTGTTCATTGCATGACTTCTACATGCTCTGCTTCCATTTCGCTCAGTATTATGAACAAATGTATGTTCAGCTAAAGGGCTTTCTCTAAGCCCCCATGCTTAGGATTGGGTCAATTAATTTATTATTCTTAACAATGGGAACAAACAAAGGTTGTTCTGTCACAGTGCCTTGCATATCTATTCAGACTCTTTGTCTCATACAACCACAAATGTTTTTCTTGTGAATTTTATAAAAGAAAATGTATGTCGTACACCAACACAAAGTAATGCCTAATGATAAAATAGGAGGAAAACTATGCAACTGTTTTTACAAGTAAAACCTGAATAAGTGTGTGTTTATAAAGCATCCACAGAGCATGATGCTGGTACTACCATATATTACCGTGCAGATGAACATGTGATATGTTCTTCTCACACAGAATCTGATGCAAGGACCAAAACATTTGAAGGTTGTGTCTGGTCAAACAGTGAAATGCACAGGATCTCCTGATTTTGTCACATGTCTGCTTTAAACATTCCCACAACTGCTTTTCTGGTCTTCATGATGCTGTTTTCTTTTTTCTCTCTTTTTACTGAAGTTTTAAAGCAAACAAACAAGTCCTAAGCTATACTGTATATAAAGTTATACTTAAACACGTATGAGATGAGGGGGCTTTATATAAATAAATACCACACATTTTGTGATTGATATTTAAAAACCTGTGTTTTTTTCTTTCCACTTTGAAATTACACACTGGTCTGTGTTGGTCTATCACATTAAAACAAAGTAAAACTTTAATCGTTGTCTGATACAATGTTCTATTACTGAAATACGTTATACTGACTTTACTTTTTATATCTGTATCTATCTCATTTTATGTGCATACATAAAAGCCAATTATAAGCACACACTACAAGGACGTCCTACTGACTGATGCACACAATGGAAAATTTTCCTTTTTTAAAGCAAAGATTTTTTTTTTTTGTCAAATGGAGTTAATAAAAAATATTATAAAAAAATATTATATATAACAGTGTAACCTTTTACTTTCAAATAACATCTTCTGGGTGCCTGCATACAAATCTAAGAACTTTTACACCAATGAGTGCCTCAAGACGTTGATAAGCAGATTACGTCTGATTAAATTCATATCAGTGAAATTTGAGCAGGAGACCTGCAAGGACAGAAACACTCGTAAGTAAAACCATCCGTTCCTTCTCCTCGCCCCCTCACCCTTAAACCCAAACCCTCTCCTTGTTTGTGACTCACTCTGGCATCTGTCCAGATGCCATCAGAGAGTTCATCACTTACTTCACCAAGCTTGCAATATGACAAACTCAAAAACACACACAAGACATGCGTGACTATGTGATTTGACCTCGGGGACCACAATCTATCTCAACCCGTTGTTGAGTTTAAGTCACCGCAAAGCATAAAAAACATTTACACTGGATGGGTTCAGTTTGCTCAGAAGTGACATGCCTAGGGTGCTTATTACACCCACTCTACTTACTTTAATTTCTAAGGGAGGGATTGTGATTTGTGTCATTTCCCCGTTACTTTAAGTCAAGTGGCTGCTCAAAGAGATATAACAGTAACTTTTTGCGAGGTGCAGGACAGTAAATCACCATTCTCCGACTGGCTTATTGCCTGGCAAGGAAACCAAATCCACATTGGTATTAAATATGTCACGTGGAGCCCATAAATCAGTGAAAATTAAAGTTCTTACTTAAAACATAAAGAGCCTAAAACTGACAATACTCGGTTGTGTGCTTCAGCATCTTCATCTTCTTCAAGCTGGTTGGCTGCGTCCTGCCATAAAAGAGGCCATGCCTAGCTGTCTTGTCTTTCACTGGGGGTGGAGACGTCTCATTGTGCCAAAGCCATGAGAGCTCTTGGAGGATGCTGTTCCCATATCTAAACCACATGCTCCCAGTGCTGTGACAGTCCTCCATACAACAGAGCAGTAAAACCCTGGGGGTGAATTCTTAAGTACTGCTGGACCATCTGTGGAGGTGGACTCAGAGGTGTAGACTGACAGAGTTTAGCCACTGGGGTTGTCACTGACAGCCGTATTAGCAGAGCAGATTCGCTCCTCTGCGTAGCACAGGCTCTGTGTGGGCTGGAAATGGGTTAAGACTGGTGCAAGACCAAGGCAGATTCAGGCTGTTGTGGGCCAGATCTGACAAAAAAAACAAAACAAAATAAAACAAAACCTGGCCATAATTTCCTGGAAGTTTAAATAACACTCCTCTCTGTTTGTGTAACCTCCACAGGCCCCCCTCTCACATGGTAGTCATATACATTATAGACAGTGAAGCATGGATTCTAAATGCAGCTGGGCAGGCAACCACACACACACACACCCACACACAAAACCCCACGCACACATGCACAAGCACAGCCACTCAGACTCTCCACTGTCCCTTGTCCATTTCTCATCCAGTGTTTTAGCCCTGCAGCCTGTTATGCTGACCCCAGGAGAGAATGGGTCAGGTTTGGGGCCATGGAAGGTGTTTCTGATGAACTGGGTGCTTGGCTTGTGCAGACACTGTGAGTGATGTTCACATGCTGGCCTCATGAGGGTCAGTGCTGGAAAAATTAGGGGTAGGTGAGATCGCAGCGAAAAGCTCTCTGTAGTTTCTCACCCTGACTGCTTGGAGGTAATATGTTCCTCTGTCCTGCTTGAACCTTGATGATTTATGATTCTCAACATCTGTCAGTATTTGTCCTCCCTGTTTGGCTTAAGTCTTGTTCTTTTAGAAACACAGCAGGAAAAAGAAGTTCCATTGAACTTCTTCACATTTTGCCATGCTTTATCAACAGACTTCAATAAATTTGTATTGAGCCGCCTTTACCAAGATACCGCTAACAGAAATGTTTGGATAAATCACTGGATTGACAAATGGAGTTCACCTGAGTGTAATTTATCCCCAGTAAAAAAAAAAAGGCAACAAAACTCTAGCGCCTATTAGTCTTCAAACAGCTTTATGCGGGGTAAGAAACACAGCAGACTGGTCGGGGATAATGTTGTGGGGATGTTTTAACCATAGTTAGATTTTGAAATTGTATTAGCAACTTTGAAAACCTCAGAAAACACTGTTCAGTCTATCATATAATGAACAGATTGGGGAAGGACAGCATTATTCAGTGTAGCACAAAGGAGGCTTTCGGGAACTCTGGAGGAGCTGCAGAAATCTAGACCTCAATTGGAAGAATTGGTTAATGCTATATCTATCAGTTATGGACTTCAAAAACCTTATGGAAAAGTACAAAGGTGAACGCCATTATTGAAAGAAAGCAATAAGATGTCTTGGTCACAGGTTGTGACGACCCATAAAAGACACAGCAAGCATTTGTAGGAAGGGTCCGAGTCCAACCGAGACAAACATTTTAGTTTTGACAAACCTTACGTGTGTGGCAAAACTAACACAGCACATCACCCTGAACACACCATCACCATATTATCCTTGATCTATTCAAAAATGTGGCAGCACCACATATCTTCATGGAAGATATTAAAGCTGGTGAGGACTGATTGAAATGTGTGGACAAAGCTAAATGCAAGGCAGTTTTGTAAAACTGTTAGAGGCTGCAAAAGACTTGAGATTGAAGTGATTATTTTTAACAAGTTCAGGATAATTACCTGATCTTACAGCCATAGCTAAAACAGAATAATTTAGAATAAAGTATACTCATGTTTGTTAGCCTAAAGACCACATGTAATTGCATTAGGAGTCTGTGGCAAAACTTGAAAATCGGTGTCCTCAATCTGCTCATGTGCAAAGGGAACAAGCAAAACGACCAAAGCTGGTAGAGACGTAACCCAAAAGAACCTGCAGCTAAAAATGCAGAAAAGAGTGATTCTAGAAAGTATTGGCTGAGGGGAAAGAAATACAAATAATCTTTCTTTGTGAAAACTACTTTTTTCCACTTCACAAATATGAATTAATTTTGTGGTCTGTTGTTGAAACATGATAAAATGTGAAAAAGAAAATTCAAAGGGTATGAATAATTTTGCAAATTACTGTAGCTTCGCATTGTGTTCACATTAAATTTGAACCAAAACCTCAGTTTACCAGATGTAAGACTGATTAGATCTGTGATTTAGAGCAATACAGTCTTTCTGACATCCATGGTCTGACTTGCAGGAAGTCATTCTTTTGCACATGTAGTTCACCTGTTTGATTCTGCCAATGTTCTGGTCACCTTCGATGAATTCTAGTGCCAAGTCTGTTCAGGCTACACTTATTCTTGTGCTCACTCCTCCAGCTGGTTGCCACGGGGATGCTGCTGTTTATGCTTTAGCCTGAGCCGAGTAAAAGTGATGGCTGTGTGAGGAGTGTTTGACAACTCTTTAGAGGTGTCCATGGAGCTCATTAGAAGGATAGATAGCCAGCCTGGTGGTTAAGACAGGAGAGACAGATGGATGGCAAGAAGGATAGAATGATAACAGAGATAAAAGAGAGTGAGAAAGAGGGACAGTCAAAGAAAAAGAATAAGAATGCATCTGGTGTACAGCCAAATAACACATAATGCAAACTCCATGGAAGAGGTTAGATACTGTGGTTAATCCGTATGTATCGATGAGGTGTGAGGTAAGAAATCTCTATTTGCCATTGGGTAACCTGCAGGTCAGGTTTTCAGAGCATTAATTAGTGATCAGTGGTTTTATCCCCTGCAGCCTTCACACATGCATAAGCTTATCTGCACCCTCTGGCACGCAGTCCCACAGTAAGAGTCAATCACCCCTTACCCGCTACCCTGCCAGTGACCTGCAATTGACTGTTTGAACCCTAATCTGGAGGTCGGTTGGAGTCCCACACTTCAGGGTCAGGAAGTGGTCACTGTGGAGCCTCCATTTCCAAAACCCAGTTTGCTTAAAGCCAATCCTCTTCTCCCTGTGATTTATGTAATTAACGTGTTTAGTAAAAGTTTCTGTTAAGAAAAGAAGGTCTGCCGGCAAAAGTCAGCACGGTTCTTTAGTTTTCAATGTGGCGTTTTCGTCTGCCACACGCTGAGAAGAATAAATGACTATGCTGGAGGAAACTGTCCAGTGGGGTCCCAGTATTCACGTCTCCCCTGTGGGTCCAACCATGAAGTAATTCAATTGACCACCACAAAAACACACAATCATTCACATACGTTCACACTACGCCTTTTATTTTTTACCCGAACAAACAATGATTTTGGTCTACAAAAAGTCAGCTGGATCTTTGTGGAGCCTGCAAAGCTGTGGGAATGAATTATTTTGATGATGGGAGAGCCTCAGAAGAACAAGTTCTTTAATCACAAACATATGCAAGATATTGAGAGGGAATATTTCTGAGCAAAGAACTGTTCCGAAACAGCTTTTTCCCACTTGCGATCAGTGCTGAACTCTTAACTGGACTGCACTCAAAAACTGGTCTCCACTTCATACCTTGCACATATACATAGCTAAATAACTTCCATTTTACTGTCAGTCCTGCACTTTATATTTTATATTCATATTTATATTCATATTTTATACTGTATTTTATTTTATTCTGGAGTAACCTCACAACATTGGAACCTCAAAACATTGTCCTGAGCTGTATGCAACGAAATTTCGTTCTGTATACACCCTGTGCATGCAAAATGACAATAAAGTCAGTCTAAGTCTAAGTCTAAGTCTAAGTCTAAGTCAACTCCCATGAACCAATAGTCAATTTAACTATAACAGAACTTGCCACAAAGCCATTTGTCTTGTGTTTTTAAAGCTAATCAGTTACAGAAAAAAAAGACAGTAATTCTTGAGTGCTCTGACATTTAAAAAATACAATAACATAAAAGCATATAAAACAACACATCCTTTACTTGTGCTCCATCCTTTTTTAACCTGCCACATATGGCCTGTTTTCAGCAAGTGGGATGTAGCTTAATCCAATAGAGATCTGATAACTTGACTCACTGAGCCAACATCTGTCATAGATGAGCATTATGTTGCTAATTGTTCTTTTCTTAGCAGTAAAATTATGAATTATGCCAGTTTGCCAGTTCTACTGACACTGATATGAACCCAAACTTAAACAGAACCACCATCAATTTGGCAGATGCCGTGGTATGCTTTGTGTCATAAGCTCTTCCTTTTTTAACACATACTAATCTTCTTACTGAAGGTGGATTTTTGTTCAATCAGCCTCTTTTTTGTCGTTTTTGTGTATTTCCCTTTTTGCTTTTTGAGCTGACCAACAGCTTATACCTACAGCTTATACCTACAGTGCATTCTGCAATTGTACATCGGCCTTGAAGTAGTCCACATTTTGTCTCGTTACAACTACAAACAT